>NC_079443.1:40678146-40723146 GCF_903798145.1 Danio aesculapii
TTCCCAAATAGATGTAATGATTTTTATATGGTAACCCTACCCCTAAACCCAATCTTCACAGAAAGCAATCTGCATTTTTACATTTTTAAACTGCTTCATTCAGTGAGATTTATGTGATTTAAAATAAGTTTCCTCCTGGGCACAAAAAATTTATTTAAAAAAATGTCCCCGTAAGGTCAAAAATTTCTTGTATACTTGTGCTACTGCAATACTTGTGAGTATTAAGTCACTACAACGTTAGGAACACAAGGTGTGTGCACACAAATATAAGTGTTTTTATATTTATGCTGAGGGTGTCATGGTGGCACAGTGGGTAGCACGATCACCTCGAAGCAATAAGGTATTTGCTCGTGTTTCCCTACAGTCCAAAGACATGCTGTATAGGTGAATTGAATAAACTAAATTGGCCGTAGTGTATGTGTGTGAATGAGTGTGTATGGATGTTTCCCAGTGCTGGGTTGCAGCCGGAAGGGCACCCGTTGCGTTAAACATATGTTGGATGTGTTGGCGGTTGATTCCGCTGTGGCGACCCCTGATTAATAAAGGCACTTAGCTGAAAAGAAAAGGAATGAATATATATTTATGCTGTCAAATGCTGTAACTTCAAATCAGTTTAAGTCATAATTAAGCAACTTTCTGAACTGGCTCAAATGATTCATTAAATTAATTTAGTTTAAAAGTAGGATTGTTTAAAAATTAGGACATATGGACTTGTTTGTTTGTTGGTTATTTTTGTAATTGGGGGAATTCAGCTCAATTGGGACACTTTTCCTAGGTCATCTCAATGGCAAAAACTGTCCAAAGGGACCTGAGTCACCCAAATTTATTTTATTGGATCGTAAATTAATTAATTAATTAGTTAAGTAGTTTGTTTATTTATTCCCATTATCCTTTTGCAACCTATTTGTAAGTGCTGTTATCAAGCATTTTTGCATAATTGCACATTTATTTTACATATTTGTTTCATATTTCATTCTTTAGAGATTTAAGGTTATAATATGTTGTATTATTTTAGCTGAAGTGTATTTATAAATGTAAATGTGTTTGAAGGTTTAAATGTGTTATTATTTGATATGTTGTACTTTAAGACATTTAATATAGAAACGTTTCACTCTAAGGAAATGACGTGTAATGTGAGTGAGTTGTTTATGAATTGCCGGATAGACGATGAACAGACGCATGTCAATGCTGTGTAAAGTTACATGTGTTTAAGAAGTCAAAAGGGACAGTGAAGAAGACTTTATTAAACCAAGGACCCTCATTTCACCAACGAGGTATTTGTTTTGCCTAATGTATTAGATAATCGTGGTTTGTATAATTACTTATCCGTTTGTACGGTGTTAATTTACTAATACAGTTCTCACGGCGTCATGGCATCAGGCGCAAAGCACATCATGGACGTCCTTAAATAAACGCCCCTTCTGGAGAAACAACCCGTGTCTGTGTTGTTGTGAAGAGAGTGACACTATTGGAAGCTTGCAATCTCATGAGTCCCCATTCTTTGCAAATAAATAAATAATAAAATAATTATGTTGACAAAAGAGAAAAGGGTAGAATGAAAAACAATATTTATAATTGGTTCATAAAACTCTTCTGAAACTATTTATTTTATTCAACTACTAGGTTCAATAACTACCATTGACATTGTGTTTGATGAGCAATATTTCCTAAAGATAAAATGTTCAAAAATATTTAAAAAGCATATTTGGTACAAATGTCCTTCATGTTTTTGTTAGCTGGGACAGTCATACAGGTTTACAACATATTTAGCAAATTGTGAGAGAGTTACTTAATTTGCAAGTGAACTATTAATCACAGTCTTCTGTTTATTTCTTTATTTAAACATTTAAATAAGATTAAATGACTAAATGCACTTTAAGAAGAGTATCTGATTTTTGAGGATGTTTATAAAGACCTCAAAGCTCTAATAGCTTCATTTGTAATCAAGACAAGCACATAACAACCATTCAGTGTGAAATTATCAGAGAAGAAAAACCACAATGTTTTTCCACTACTGAAAAAAAACGAATTTGAGGGAAAAAAAGAAAAGAAATGGAAATATGTTCAGGTCATGTGTAAGACCTGGCTGTTTTCAATAATCCTTTACATGCATTAGAGTGAGGGAGATGTTATGAAAGAAGCTTAGTCGTAATAAACGTTTATTACACCCTCGGGGCTTCATTGTGAGATTACAGGTGAATGGAGAGGTATAATCTTGTTAAGGGGAGGTTCCTTTCTATACCATATTCGACAGCTTAAAAAAATATCAGCAACATTAAAGCATGACAAAGAGGCAAAACATTACAAAATAATAATAATAATAATAATAATAATAATAATAATAATAATAATAAACAAAAGTGCTAAAAGGTGTTTTCTTTATATGTTTGCAACTGCTTTAATAAATGTCAAGTAAACAGTGTAAACATCACAGTATACTTGACACTCGTTAATTGCATATATTTTTTCCCAAGGGCCACAGTAGATAGTTGCACTATACATTAAATACCTCTTTTGCACAAAATATAGTACAATATTGTTTGGTCTTATGTAAAAGTACTAGTATAATATGTCTCAGGTTATGTGTCTAGTTTAAGTATCTATAGTACACTCTATAGTACCAGGTTGAATCCCATTTTGCTTTCAGAACAGTCATCGTGGCATAGATTCAACAAGGTACTGGAAACATTCTTCATATTTTTTGGTCCATGTTGACATTATAGCATCACGCAGTTGCTGCAGATTTGTCGGCTGCACATCCATGATGGGAGTTTCCCATTTCACCACATCCCAAAGGTGCTCTATTAGATTGATATTTGGTGACTGTGGAGTTTGCATACAGTGATCTCATTGTCATGTTCAAGAAACCAGTCTGAGATGTAACGAGTGTTTTTTTTTTGAGTTACTGTTGCCTTTCTATCAGCTTGAACCAATCTGGCCATTTTTTCTCTGACCTCTGGCATCAACAAGGCATTTGCACCTACAGAACTGCTGCACTGGATATTTTCTTTTTTTCGACTGTTCTCTGTAAGTGGTTGTGCGTGAAAATCCTAGTAGATCCACAGTTTCTGAAATACTCAGACCAGCCCATGTGGCAGCAACAATTATACCACGTTCAAATCACTTAAATCACCTTTCTTCCAGCAGCAGATCATACTGACGATGGCTACATGCCTAAATGCATTGCATTGCTGCCATGTGATTGGCTGATTAGAAATTTGCGTTAACCAGCAGTGTACCTCATAAAGTGGCTAGTGAGTGCATATGTATAGTTAGTAGTAAGCATAGATTAAATATATATAAAATAAATCTACTGGACTTCTGTTATATTTTGTTATGTTACTACAGGATGGAGTGTGACTGGAATCTCAAATCTGGGTTTTATATTATGAGCAATTAATCTTCAGTGATAAGTCAGTTACTTTAGAATATCTTTAGAATAAACATAATGCATTTCCTTGTGTGCTCCACACAGGTGAGTGGGTTTGAAAAACCACCGGGTCATAAAATGTTTCATATATAGGTACCTTGCTACATATTTTAAGCTTCAACAAATACATTTGTTTTTTTACCACTCTTTTTAGTAGCATATGTGGGAAATATATTATTCACTTTCATATTTTGTAAACCCCAGAGGTGGAATTATTTCTATCACAAAAACAAGATTTGGAAAAAGCTGACCTCCACAGAGAGAATAGAACATGAAGAGTTCTTATGCACTAATCCTTGAATACTTTTTATTCTTCATTCGTTTTTGCAGACATATGGTGCTTGCAGAATACATTTAAAGACCTCTGCAGCAGCAGCAACAACAACAAAAATCAATTGTTGTTTGAAATAGTTTTAAAAAACACTGTTGTTGCTGTTTGATACTTCTGTAGCCTTAAAATACAGATAGAAAAAAACAAGAATTGAAACAATAGTAAAATATGCTTCGTCTACTATATAGTGTAACTAAAACACTCCAATAAGTAAAAAAAAACACATAATCCATGGTTGATGGATTTGATCGATTGATTGACTGCAAAATAAGGTATCATATCTAAATAATGTCTATGTACACCTGTCCAACTGCTTGTTAAGACAAATTTCTAATGAGCCAATCACATGGCAGCTACTCAATGCATTTAGGCATGTAGGCATGGTCATGACGATCTGCTGCAGTTCAAACTGAGCATCAGAATGGGGAGGAAACGTGATTTAAGTGACTTTGAATATGGCATGGTTGTTGGTGCCAGACAGTCTGAACTGAGTATTTCATAAACTGCTCATCAACTGGGATTTTCACACACAACGATAACTAGGGTTTACAGAGAATGATCCAAAAAAGAGAAAATATCCAATGAGCGGCAGTTCTGTGGGCACAAACTGTGTGGTCTGATGAGTCTCGATTTCTGCTGCGACATTCGAATAGTAAAAAAATGAAAGCATGGATCCATCCTGCCTTGTATCAACTGTTCAGGCTGCTGCTGGTGTTGTAATGGTGTGGGGATATATTCTTGGCACACTTTAGGTCCATTAGTAAATAATTGAGCATCGTGTCAATGTCACAGCCTATCTGAGTATTGTTGCTGACCATGTCCATCCCTTTATGACCACAGTGTATCCATTTTCTGATGGCTACTTTCATCAGGATAACCTGCCATGTCATAACATGCAAATCATCTCAGACTGGTTTGTTAAACATGACAATGAGTTCACTGTACTAAAATGGCCTGCACAGTCACCAGACTCAATTCAATAGAGCACCTTTGGGATGTTGTGGAACAGGAAATTTGCATCATGTCAGTATGGACCAAAATCTCTGAGGAATATTTCCAGTACCTTGTTGAATCTATGCCACAAAGAATTAAGGCAGTTTTGAAGGCAAAAGAGGGTAAGATGTACCTAATAAAGTGGCCAGTGAGTGTATTTCTTTGGCTTTTATACTGACAAAAGTGTTCATATGAGCAACATATTTGTTCTACTACAGATTTAAGTTTAAAGAGGGGAAAAAGCTTCTTTATTTTTATTTTTGAACCAAAAAGGTGGAATAGTTTCTGTCACAAAGAACAAATTTTTAAAAAGTGGATCCCAGACAGAGAACAGAAAATGAACAGCTCTTAAGCACTGAGCCTTGAATAGCTGTTTATGCATTTTCAGATAGATAGTGTTTGCTGAATATAGCTTTAAAGACCTTTGCAACCAAAGCATCAATCTATGTATGAAATAAATATATTTTTAAAAGGGTGTTAATGTTGCTTTCCTGCATCGCGTGTAGTCTTTTATGAATTTTCAAGATTAAAAACAGGGTGCGCTGAAACATTTTTATTTGGTTCTTTATGCGTTAATTTTCCTTCTCCAGCACACTGAAGCGTACCTGATTCAATCCCACCATATGTCTAATGCATTTCATCAAAGAAATAAAATGCTCTCTTTCAGTACTCAGTCACAGATACACAAACAAAACAGTTTATCATCCCACCATAGTTCTAACTTCAGCCGGCCTTGCATTTGTCAAGGAGGTGTGTGTATATCCAACATGACCAGAATACATAAAGCACTTCCTTATCACTGGGACAGTGAAAGATGCCTTTAAAAGTGCATCTGAAAAGCGCAGCCAATGGGAATCTAAACAGCATCACAGCATACACTTTTCTTAAGACATAAGAAGTGGAAACCAAAAGAGAACTAAAAACAAGGTCATGTCATTATTTACCAAGAAATATGTGAAACTTAACCTGAATTAAATCATAATAATAATAACAACATTTGTGTGTGCATGTGCGTATATATATATATATAGCCTCTCTTTGATTTTTATTTGATTTTTTTAATAATTCCTAAACGATGTTTAACAGAGCAAGGAATTTTTCATAGTATGTCTGATAATGTTTTTTCTTCAGGAAAAAGTCTTATTTATTTATTTCGGCTAGAATAAAGTAGTTTTTAATTTTTTAAAAACCATTTTAAGGTCAAAACTATTAGCCCCTTTAAGCTATATATATATTTCTGATAGTCTACAGAACAAACTATAGTTATACAATAACTTGCTTAATTACCCTAACTTGCCTAGTTAACCTAATTAACCCATTAGGTTAAGCCTTTAAATGTCACTTTAAGCTGTATAGAAGTGTCTTAAAAAATATCTAGTAAAATAATATTTACTGTCATCATGGCAAAGAGAAAATAATTCAGTTTTAAGAAATGAGTTATTAAAACTATTATGTTTAGAAATGTGTTGAAAAAAATCTCCTCTGTGTTAAACAGAAATGGGGGAAAAAATAAACAAGGGGGCTAATAATTCTGACTTATATAGATATATATGTATATATACTCTTTGAATGCTAAGCTATGTTCCTCACCATATAGAAAGTTGCAACTGTGTGTGTAATATTGGCAGAAGTCAGAGATTTCAATACTTATAACTTATAACTTGCATAGCTCACTGGCTTTTAGCAGATTTATTTAACAGTTTGCAACATAATTTTTTTTTTATTTACAATAACACATTCTAAACTTCAGAATTAGTAACTCATATTCCGCAACAGTCTGGAGCACACACTTTGAGAGGATCTTCTGTTTGACTAATTTCGAATCAGTTTTACATTCAGTGAATTGGTTTCCAGAGATTTGCTTGTACTGGTCATTTTAATCAGAGGAGTCGTTCACTATTGGCTTGCTTCAAATTAATCATCAAATCAAAAGTACTGTCCACAGACCTTACATTTGTAATTGTATTATTTTTTTTTATTATAATGAAAAAATAAAGTATTGCTTACTTTGCACAGTATGGTACAGTACTATTTAAATACGCTACCTGACAAAAGTCTTGTCATCTATTCAAGTTATAGAAACAACAAATAATAACTTGACGTCTAGTTGATCATTTGATACCAGAAGTGGCTTATATGAATGACAAAGGCCTCTAGTTTACGCATACAGTATTGTACCTAAATAAAATATAATCATGTCTTGATTTTTAATTATTTATTTAAGACAGTAAGGTCTGACTTTGCTTGGACAAAAGTCTTGTCATTTATCAGAAATAATGTAGAGTGTAGAATATTAAGTCATGGTGCAGGGGAAAAAGAATGAATATTGTGTATGACTCCCATGAGCTTGGACGACTGCATCCATACATCACTGCAATGACTCAAATAACTTATTAATAAGGTCATCTGGAATGGCAAAGAAAGTGATCTTGCAGGACTCCTAGAGTTCATCAAGATACATTTTCAATGCCTCCTCCATCTTACCTCAGAAATGCTCAATCATTTTCATATCTGGTGACTGGGCTGGCCAATCCTGGAGCACCCTGACCTTCTTTGCTTTCAGGAACTTTGATGTGGAGGATGAAATATGAGAAGGAGCGCTATCCTGCTGAAGAATTTGCCTTCACCTGTGATTTGTAATGTAATGGGCAGCACAAATGACTTGATACTTCAGGCTGTTGATGTTGCCATCCACTCTGAAGATTGCTTTTAAGCCACCATATTGAATGTAACCCCAAACCATGATTCTTACTTCACCAAACTTGACTGATTTCTATGAGAATCTTGGGTCCATGCGGGTTCCAATAGGTCATCTGCAGTATTTGTGGTGATTGGGATGCAGTTCAACAGATGATTCATTGGAGAGAAGAAAAAAAAAAAAAAAAAAAAAAAAATCGAACTTCTGCCACTTTTCCAAATGATCAACAGGAAGTCAAGCTTTTATTTGGTGTTCTTACAACTGGGATCAACGGCAATACTTTTGTCAGGTAGTGTATTTTAGGTTAGCCTGTTAAGTGTTAAGTAGATTAAGTAAAAAAATGCTGTTCTGAATGCATTTAAAAAGGCTGTCAATTACAGACAAATTGTTCCACATCATAACACATCAATGTAGCTATGGGTATTAATTTGGTTGTGCCTATATTTGTTTTGTGACTCTCAAAGTTAATACCAGTTGACTTGGATTTTTTAATCACCAAGGATTAATGTTCCAATGAAAAAAGGAGACACTTAACTTGGACCGTCTGAGGAATCTACCATGTGCCAATCTCGGGCTTCTTTTAAGATGAAGTATTGCAAAAACAAAAAGAAACACTCACAAATATGTGAGATTTAACCTCGGTTTAACCTGCAACACCTTCCACAAACTGTTTTTGATATCCAGTTTGACAAGAGACCAAAACATTTGTCAGCACACAAAACAAATATCATCTGCGTTTCACATCACAACTGCTAATAAACAACTTCGACCTCCATTTCCATCAATTCTGTTTCCATATTTACAAATATCCTCTTTGGAATTAAACACTTCTCCATCACTCGATACATTTCATAAGCATCACACCAAATGACTTCATCAATGAAGGGCAGGGGATTATTGAACATCAATAAAAGTGGGGAAAGAAGTCGGCATCTCTGAGGCTTATTGGACCCGCGGCAATGGAAGAAAAGGTCATGCCAATAGCCGGCAACTCATTGAACTAAATAAAGTTGCAAATGTCACTCTAGAAGTAAACATCATCAATACATTGACATAAAAGACGTGAGCTGATTGAAAGATATGATGGTTGTACACTCAGAAAAAGATTTTTGCTTGTTTAAAGAGTAACAATTTTATTATCAATCTATTTGTTAAGATTTATAGGGCATGGTATTTTAAGTAGTATTGAGTCAAGTCATGAAATTACTTTTCAGACTCATTCATTCATTCTCCTTCAGCTTAGTACCTAATTTATCAGGGGTCGCCACAGCAGAATGAACCGCCAACAACAGCATATGTCAGAGGAAACCCACATGAACGGGGTAAACAAGCAAATGCCAACTAGCCCAGTCGGGGCTCAAATCACTGTGAGGCGACAGTGCTAATCACTGAGCCACTGTGCTCCCTTCATTTCAGACTCAATACTTTTTAAAAATGTATTTAAATACAATTGTAATTAGTAACTGATTAATTTTTAAGAGTAACTTATACAACACTGCTTACAAAGTAAATATTCTGCATAATCATATTCTACATCCCTAATCCCTAAACTTAACTATTAATAAACAGACAATTATAAGTTTATTGAGGCAAAAATCATAGTTAATTGTTTGTTAATAGCGAGAATTGAACCTTAAAACAAAGTGTGACCAAACTGATCCATTCATGCGTACTGTAGTCAGGTTTGGTGGCCTGTTAAGAGGGCATCTGGTGAAGGACTAAATGGTAATAATGACAGTCATGATTGCATCTCTGCGTGACAGGGCTACGGTCCGGTAACCGTGTCCTCTACCGTCCCAGTCGCAAGTCTATGGGTCTGCCCTCTCCATATGGGACTGAGTGATATTAGTATCATAAACACTTTCGCAGGCCCGACTCAGCCGACTGAACACTAGAGCTCTGAACTCAGCCGTGAGGTCAGGACACGGTGACATTAACAATTGTCCGAAGGCTTGTGCACCTATAAATAATGGGTTTATTGCTCACTGAAGCACTCTGGGAGACGATTTATCAAGTAAATGTATCATGAAATGATGGTGAAAATAGTAGCAGATTCACTAGAGGGCTCAGATTAAACTTGAGATAAATGTGTTAGGTGGATTTGACTGGATGGTGTTTAGCAGTCACTCCAGATTTTGGTTTATTGATGCATTATGGCAGTTCAAACAACAACAAAAAAAATACAAATAAAATAAGCAAATAAATAAAATATCTAATAAAATGTCATTATATAATAACTTTCATATTGTTTGACATTTCAATGACAATTTTTTTGCCTTAAAAAGAATATCAAACATTTTAGGATCGTTAAAAATAAATAAAACCAAAAAACAAAATTAATTAATATTTTTATAGTTACAATAACAATGTTACATTAAAAATATAAAAAAATATAATAATAATAATAATAATAATAACAACAACAACAACAGTCTTAATAATATAATGAGTGATGTAATAAAATAATGTTTTACATGCAAACAAAATTTATTCTGGATCTGTTTTCTGATTTCAGAAAGTATAACAAACTATTTCTAAATGTTTAGATTCAAATAAAAAACAAAACAAAACAAAACAAAACAAAAGCCAAAAATAAAATAAAATAAAATAAAATAAAATAAAAATAGCTATTTGGATAGCTTTTAAATGTGATTTTATTAAACAATTTATTTATATAAAGAGCCACTCTTGTGCATCATAAAAGGTCATATTTTGGTTTCGGGGGTCTTCAACAACAGCAAGGTCAAAAAACACTTGCACTATCTTAAAATATGCATTAATGTTTACCAATTATCCCGACGACTCTCATATGATTTGTTTATCGATTCAGTTGTTCCCAAACCCCTCCTTTGCACTTTGCCCTCCTTTGCACTTTGCAATTTAAGTTTTCTATTTTTGGACCTTCGATTATGGCATCCTACACGACATGTTTGCTATTGCAACCGGTATGCGCAGTTGAACCCGTGTGACTTCATGTGTGACATACATAGTTTGGTAATTCCCCTATATGTGTGAGTCTAATGCAGGTGTGCATTAAAGCTTTGTAGTTAAACACCAGCCTATGCAATATTATTAACCCTAACCCCAAGTAATAACAACACAACTTCAGTATTAATCCACACAGTGGCAAAAGTTTAACTATTTAGAAAATTTGTTGCGCGTGTGTAGGAACAGCTGATGGTGGCCATAGCAATGACAAACAGCAGGAGATACAAAGCTAACAAACGCATTTAAATCAGTAAAGAAAGAAGCACATGTGAATACCCCTATAAAGATTTAACCTGAGAGATAAATTACAAATACTGATCTATAATAGACACATGATTATAGTGATTACAATTACAATTACAAAGCGAAGTTACAACACATAATCAAATAGATATTTTCCAAACTACAGAAAATGAGACAACCATTTTAAATCAAAGGAAGTTGTGTAGGAAGGAGAAACACAGTATCTTGAGGAAGTAGAAACTGCTTCGTATAAACTGTTTAACAGTCACTGACATTCCCATACAGTCCCATACATTATTAGTCTTTGATGATCTTTCCTTTAATAATAAACTGCCAGTGAATCCCATGTTGCAGCATAGGTTATTGTATCCATCATCAGAAAAATGACAGGAAAGTTTGTGTTTAATACACGTCTAATAGACATCTAAACATAGACAGCTGGGCAACAACAAGGCTAAACTTGGGCTGTCAGTGAAAATCTAATCGACATCTATGAATAGCCCAAAACTAGACTGGTCAAATTAGACAAACTTTAGATGTGAAGTCATTAATTTCTGTCTATTTGACGACTAGTCTAGTTCTGGCCTATTTTTAGACGTCTATTAGATTTTCACTGACAGCCCAAATTTAGCCTTGTTTTAGCCAAGACGACAATGTTTCGACGCCTATTAGACATCTTTTAAAAACAAAAAATTCTTGCTGGGTGTTGGCTATACTGTGGTGTTGTTGTGAAAATTAACTTTCAACACCTTTATTTCCCACAGCCGCATCTCTGGCCATCTCTAGTAATCTTCATGTCATGATGAATCCCATAATCCCCTGCACTTCGCTAGTGTGTGAAGAGAAAGGCGAGTTCACGTTTTACAGAATCCAACACTTCATATTTGCCGATGACTCGAATTGATGTCGATACGATCAGGCGAAAGATCCGAACATAAACAAATCATTCATTCGACTTAGTGTCAACGCTTTCCTTTAAGAATCAATAGTTTTAAACATGGTACACGTTCAGATTTAAACCTAGGTTGGATGTTGTCATTCACAGAACAGGGGTATCCAAACTCGGTCCTGGAGGGCCGGTGTCCTGCATATTTTAGTTCCAACGCCAATTAAACACACCTGAACCAGCTAACCAAGCTCTTTCTAGGTATACTAGAAACTTCCAGGGAGATGTGTTGATGAAAGTTTCACAGTTTGGACACCCCTGGCATAGGAGGTCATTTTATAAGGTCAACCCAGAATAGTGCAAATGACAGGAATTAGATTAACAATCCCTTTAAAAGAAGACAATGACAATAAAAAATATATACTGTTTCAATAAATTTGAGTAAAATATGGACAAACATTTTTTTTCTTAATTTTTCTAATGAAACAAATGAAGCCATTGAGGTTGTCCACATTTTACTTATACTCAGAGACCTCTCTATCTCAGATGTCACAGCATTACCAAAAGTTTAGTGTGACTCTTTGAGAGGAGGGATGTTTCCTTCTACAGTACACTACACATTCTGTCCCCGTTCCTTTGTTCCTGACCACCAGTCTCCTGTGTGTCCTGGAGGAGAACAGAACAGTCCCAAAAGTGAACAGCCTCCTTTATCTCTTCTGTTTTGTCTTTTCTAGCTCTCAGAAAGTGAAGTAGAGCTCACTGTGTTCTCAGTCGAATGGGCTGTGCTGACCACACTCCATGGCTTATTAGCCATGATCCCAGATGCGGTCTCATTGACACCAGACAGAGAAAAAGACATTCCTCTGAGACCGAAGAACGTATCAGGATGGAAACTTCCAGTCTAAAAGCCTGAGTTTACCCTGACAGACATTCAGAGAGAACAAGCTGCGGTTTATCTCTACTGAGCTGTGGAGTATTTGCAGAGAAAGTGAAACAATTTTGACTAACCAAGGTGTTTGTTTTGAAGGTTTTCTTTAAAAGAGTGAATTTGTGGTGCTTGAATTTCCTTTTTTATTATACACGGAGAAATAGGAAAACAAGAGCATCACACTTTAACACACTGGAACTACCAGAGTGCTATTACTAGAATTACCACAGCACATAAGGCGTCATATACAGTTAAAGTCAAAATTTATTAGCCCTGCTGTGAATTGTTTTCATTTTTCAAGCCATTTTTCCACAGTGTTTCCTATAATTTTTTTTTTTTCTTCTTGAGAAAGTCTTATTTGTTTTATTCCGGCTGGAATAAAATAAATTGATAATAACAATTTAAAAAACTGTTTACGGTCAATATTATTAATCTCTTTAAGCAATATTTTATTTCAATTGTCATACAGGATTTGCCTAAATACCTAAACTTGTCAAATTAACCGAGTTAAGACTTTAAATGTCACTAAGTTGGAAAATACCTAGTATTGATAGACAGGCACATGGACGGACGGACGGACGGACGGATGGACAGAGAGATGGATAGATAGATAGATAGATAGATAGACAGACAGACAGATAGACAGACAGACAGATAGACAGATAGATAGATAGACAGACAGACAGATAGACAGACAGACAGATAGACAGATAGATAGACAGAATAAATCAGTTATTAATATTAGTAATCACTATTTTAGAAATTGGGGAGGGGGTAATATAAGGGGGGGATAATATTTCAGAAGGGCTAATCTATAAATCTATATAAATACACAAAGCTTCTATTGAGGTATTAAAATTAAGTTTGAATGTCTGTCATCATATTTTATGAAGTCATTACCCTAAACATATCATCTTTTAGGTAATACCAACGTCCCCTTGAGACAAGTCATTTCACTCAGTGGCCATCTTTGAAACGCCTCTGGGGCAGTATACTCGGGCATTCTGTTTGAATGTGGAAACATCAAATTCTCCAAAACTGTTTGCCAAGCTTATGATTGAATTTTATATTAGGAATCACCAATAAAATTAAACAACTGTCTATTTAGTTTGATTTCTAAACATCCGAATCACAAAGTCTGCAGAACCTCACGTCTGGTCTAAGCCCCTCTCCCAGTGTATCATCAGCCTATAGCGATCGATTGATTGGCTCCTGTACTGGAAGGCGGGCTTTATTCGCCACATAGCAATCGATGATTGGCTCCTGTTCTCGAAGGCGGGCTTTATTCGCCATATTGACGTTACACTTTTCCCCATTTAAAACGATATAAGCAACATGTCTTATTTATTCTATAGTCTTTGGTAATACAGCCTATAAATGTGTATTTAGGCTAGACCGTCAGCGAAGACCCATGTCTCAGGAGAGCAAGGCTTTCATGACACTGGAAATGTTATTTTGAAATACATGTCTGAAGTTATATTTTTCTTACAAGAAAGTTGCGTTTTTGTTAGCAAGAAGTTGCTAGGCAACAGAGGCAATCATATTCAAAGTGACATGAATGTGGCCATTTTGACTACCTCATGGTAGTTAAATGTAGAAATACTCAAAGCTCTTTTGTGACTGCGTGTCAGGGTATTGGAGATATGTGGGTTTTATTTTAGTGGGTTTTTATTTTATTTTAAGTTATTAACTTACGTAATTTAAAAACAGCCAACATGATAGCCTTGCTAGTTCTTCTAGTGTTAAAAGTAACAATAAAACACAACAACATTGTAATTTTCATTTTGAAACCAAACGTAATTTTATAGATGACAAATAAATGAAAATAATGTTTTACTTGTCATTTTATGGCCACATATTTGATTCATAAACGAGTTCAGACGATGTTGTTGTACATGGTTTTATGTTTTACAATATTAAAATGAAATCTGGAATATTTTCAATAATATTTGCAAAAGAAACGGAATGTCCATTTTTAAGTAAGTGCTTTAATTGGGTATAGAGGGTAAAAGACCAAAAAAAGGTTCAGGCTGCAAAATATATTATGTTACATAATATATACATAATACTGTGTGTAAAACATTTATATACAGTTTTATTATATATAAAAGCTTTAAAAGGAAACATTCGTCTCTTACATTGTTTATTTTTCCTGAATTATGCCTCATACTTTGGTAATTCAGCTGTGTTTTTTTAGGAAACACACCCCGGATTGGTTTGAGCTGATAGAAAGACAACAATAACTCAGAGAAGCATTCAATACAACCACTACAATCACTTGTCACAAAACTGAGCAACAGTAAACAAAAAAAAAAAAGGTTCCCCAGTTGGATGATTTTTTGTCACAAAATTCAGATGACAGGGTTAGAATTTGGCATAAACAACAATGTTAGGATCCATCCTGCCTTGTATCGACATTTCAGTCAAGTGGAAGCCCTATACTGGTGTGAGGATATTATCTTGGCACGCTCTTGGCCAAGCAAGCTGGACATCATCTTTCATGGCACAAGAACAAGGCACACTCATGTTTTAACCCAATCAGCAGGATACCAACGAAAAGAAGCTTCCTTTCAAGAGCCTCTCTGTACAGAAAACCTGGAGAAAAACCAAATAACCCTGAGGCACAGAGATATCAAACCAAGGACAGACCCACAATCCCATCCTCCCATCTCACGGAGGCCCGGTTCCTATTTTTGGTGATGTTGATCGAGTCATAAATCCATGTCATCCGCTAATAGCAGGAATATTTATTATCACAGGCTCATCACATGGAGGCCGCAACCAAAGGCATTTAATTTGCTGCTGTATGGCAACTCTCACAGTTTCAGAGCACTGGGTCATTGGCAATTAGAAAGTGCAAGAAATGTGCTGACAGCTGGTGGGAACGGAGTTTCCAAAAGCCTCATTCGAGTCTGAAGAGCACTTGTGTTATGTTTTTCGCTGCTCTCGCTCTCTTGGGCTGGTCTATCTGTGCAGGCATCAGACTGCCATGACTGAAACCCTTCCTAATGGCTTTTACAGCACATTTACAGCAGCAGCAGCCCGTCATCAATTACCCCCCTGCCTGCTCGCAGTGTTACGGTGTATCCTTCATGCGGGAGGCCGTCTCATGTCTTCACATGGCCTGCGAAATGAATTTTCATCTTGTAAGCAAGAAGTCCTCATTAATTACATCGACTAGAGTCTCCGGATCCTCCCCTTCTTCCGCTTCTGTCATTAAAAGAGGGAGAAGGATTTTTCCCTGGCTAATTTTTCTCTGGAAATAAATGTGCAAAGACTCACCAAAGCTCGGAGGGAAAAAGCTCCTTCCCTTACAAGAAATTAACCGCGCTTTACTTCAACATGGTTAATTAATTAATAATAATAATAATAATAATAATAATAATAATAATAATAATAATTCTTTACATTTATATAGCGCTTTTCTGGACACTCAAAGCGCTTTACACATTGGGGGAATCTCAACATCTGCCACAAATGTGCAGCATCCACCTGGATGACGTGACAGCAGCCTCATTGCACCAGACCGCACAACACACACCAGCTGATTGGTGGAGAGTGATGAAGCCAATTATGATATGGGGATGATTAGGAGGCCATGATGGACAGAGGCCAGTGGGCAAATTTGGCCAGTATGCCGGGGTTAAACCCCCACTCTTTTTCAAAGAACATCCTGGGCAAGTATTATTTATGTTATCTAATAAATAACCCAATAAATTGTTTTTTTAACGTCTAGCCTACTCTAACCCTAACCATCACAGTACTGTAACAATATTAATTGTTATACAGTGTCATAAAAACGCTGCTGCACTGATGTGCATATCACACTTCTGGCCGGCTGTGTATCCTATCTAGACTTTACCTATTAGGAGTAACACGCTCAAGCTATCCAGGCACATCCAGTTGAAAGAATGGCACGAGCACACGGATATGTGACAAGACCATTCAGTTTCATACTTTGTATAGAATATTCACATTTCTACTGCAAAGAGAAAAAAGCACCTTTCAAAAGCGCCTTTCAGACAGAGCTTCAGCAACCTTTGAACATTTGTTCTCTTTAAAAGTGAAATACAGTAAATAATTTGATGTTTAGATTTACATTAGACAAAAGCATTTTTATTTATTCTTATTTTATTTATTCATTCATTCATTCATTTATTTTTCAGTGTAAAATTATTATTTGTTTAAAAGCCAAAAACTTTTTTTTCACTTATTTTTTTTTAGGTCCAAAGAGAAATTAACTATTGTTTGTTTTTTATTATTATTTTGTGCCGTCTTTAGTTACTGAGTAGCAGTAAATAACATTTTAAAATATACAGTTTTTTCATGTGATTTTCTAAACTAGTAGTGTTTTAAAATTAATAAATGCATAATAATCGTGTAAACCATGAAACCGTGATAATTCCTCAGGCTATAATTGTACAACCAAAATCTCTGTGAGTGTGTGTACTTGTTTATTTTATATTAGTGGGGATAAAATGTTCTCACAAGATATATGATATATCATAGAGACTGGCCATCGATTCTATTGAGGGAAAATATATAAAAAACAAAACAAACAAAAAACACGTATTGAAGCTATAAATGCAAACAGCTTCTCTGTAAGGAGTACTGTAGGTTTAGAAGTTAGATTTGGAGTTGGATACAGAGATAGAAAGCAATGTTTGGCAATAAAAAGATGTCTATGAAACGAATAAAGTCCTCTTAATTAATAGAAACTTAATGTGTGTGTGCTTGTATTCTTCAAATTGTGTATTGTAGCACAAGTATTGCAATACTACTAAATCCTGAGCTTGTGGGGACAATTTTTTGGTCTCGATGAGGAAAATGGTTCACAAATCACACAGAATGAAGTGATTTAAAAAAGTAAAAATGCAGACTGATTCCTGTGAGAGTTGGAGTTGCAACGTTTTAACAAATGTCCCCTCATGTATAGCAATACCAGTAAATTCTGACCTCATGGAGACATTTTTTGAGTCCCTGTGAGGAAAACGGCTCATAGTCACACAGAATGAAGTATTCTGAAAATGTACAAAAGCAGTATGTAAAGTTTAGGGCTAGGCTTGAGGTATGGGGTCAGAATATATAGTATGTAAAGTATAAAATCCTTACGTCTATGGGAACTTCTCATAATCTGTGTGTGTGTAATGTGGGACTCGGGAGGAGGAGGTGGAGACAGGGAATGAATAAATGGCATGTCGATGTTTATTTGGAGCTTCCAAAACAACTTCTTGGCTTAAAAGAGGTTAGTGGCTCCCCAGTTCCAGATCTGCCACTGCAGAAAGTATCCCAAAGGAAACAGGCAGATTCTGAAATGGATTTCATGCAGAAAAAAGCTTTTGCACAGAATACGAAATCATTACTTTCCGTGGTAATGCCCCATTATAGATAACAGGTTGATTTATCTTGAAGAAAATGTGAATGTCGCACATGCAAAAAAACGTTTGTGTAAGAGGTTACTGTATAAAAGCGAATGTACTTGTTAATGCTATAGTCAATTATTGGGGGGGGGTATTGATTATTATTATTATTATTATTATTATTATTATTGTCATTATTATTTTTTATTAATAATAAATAAATAAATAAATAAATAAATAAATAAATAAATAAATAAGTAAATAAATAAATAAATAAATAAATAAATAAATAAATAAATAAATAAATAGTTTAACATTTATTCAGCAATTATGAGATTAATTAAATAAAATAATTGCAACACAAATAAATAATCATTCTATTACTCAACTGACCAGTCAAATCTCACTCATGGTCAGTAAAGACTAGGCCTTTAAAATAAGCGGGATTTCTCCAATCTCCCAGAACATCAAGCTATACCTAAATCTTTTTGCCAGCACAGCAATAGGCGAGCTGTTAGAGGTAGCACTAATCTGTGCGATCCATCACAGTACAGCAATCCTGACAGGGTGGGCTGTTCTCCTCATTTCTCTCTTCATTGGTCTTACAGCTTGCAAAACTGGGTTCTGACCACATAACATTTCTCTCCCGCATTCAGACTAATTCCATTCACTTCGTGGTCATATGCCATCATCTGCATTTTAGGGACAAAGTAGAAAAAAAATCTCCCTATTACAATGAAAATGTAAAGTGCTCCCTATACCACATTCATACACAGGGGTAAATGTAATCATCTCGGATACTGCAAACAGGATTGACTGGCACCC
This sequence comes from Danio aesculapii, assembly GCF_903798145.1. Taxonomy (NCBI): domain Eukaryota; kingdom Metazoa; phylum Chordata; class Actinopteri; order Cypriniformes; family Danionidae; genus Danio; species Danio aesculapii. The sequence continues at coordinate 40,696,829 of NC_079443.1, forward strand.
TTGTTCATCATACTTATTAAAGGATTAGTTCATCCAGAAATGAAAATTCTGTTATTAATTACTCTCACATCATTCCAACCCCCCTGAGAGATTTGTTCATGTTCACACAAATTCAGATATTATAAATGAAATTTAATAGAATAGCTGAAAGGCAAAGCTCTTGATTTACCGGTCAATCTAAATTTCTACTCTCACCTATGGTAATGAGCTTTGGGTCAAGACCAAAAGGACAAAATCTCAGATAGAAGTGGCCGAAATGAGATTCCTTAGCCGGGGGCAGAGAGCTCTGTCACCTGGGAGGAGCTCGGACTAGAGCCGCTGCTCCTCCACATCAAGAGAAGCCAGCTGAGGTGGCTCAGGCACCTTTTTCGGATGCCTCCTAGACGCCTACCTAGAGAGGTGTTCCAGGCACTTCCCACCAGGAAGAGGCCTTGGGGAAGACCCAGGCTGGAGGGACTTTGTCTCTCGGCTGGCCTGGGAACACCTTGGGATCCTCCCAGAGGAGCTGGAGGAAGTGTCTTGGGAGAGGGAAGTCTGGGGTTCTCTCCTAAAGCCTGGTTTATATTTCTGTGATCGGCGTAACCCATGGAGCCTGCCTTGCGCGTTGCTGGTGTTTTGTTTTTTCTGAATGCTACATTAAAGCACTGAACACACTGAGGAGCGCTAAACAGCACAAAAACTATTAATCTACCAAAATAAACCACATACCATATATAATAAAGCTGCATCAATGCATATTTCCTGCCAGTCCTGTGTAAAATACGTCAGGCAGAGTTTATTTGTTTATACATTTAATTAAATCGTGAGATGGTGGAGCGCAAGAACGGTTTGAAGTATTATATGGGCCTACACAAGTGCGTGGCACCAGCTTTTCTAAATAAACAACAACATTTATCTATGATGTATATCTGCATTTTATTTATTTATTTATTTATTTATTTATTTATTTATTTATCGTTAATAATTGATTGTTATTACCTGTCAGAATGTCTATGTGTTGTACATTGTTCATACTGTATTTTCTGTTTTGAAATAATAATAATAATAATAATAATAATAATAATAATAATAATAATAATACTAAACATGAAAGAAATGCTAAATATTAACCTGATGTTTCTGCTACTGTATTACAACTAAGATAAAGAATTGTAAACCAATTTTGTGCATTTCACAGTATTTAACCTTAATATGAACTATATTTTACTGTAGGACAGTTATGGAATATGTTAATGTATTTTAAAGTTGCATTGTGGAAATTACTATTTATTTGTCTAGTAAAAATAAACAATACTGTAAATACTGTACATATACAGCAAGATAAATGGTGCTGTAAATGTAAATACAGTATAGTATTTTTGCAGTTTTTTTTTGCATTGATATTTAATATCTCTTTCACATACATTACAAACAGCAGCTAAACCATTTATTTTCTCTATTTCCTCCTGGAGGCACTCGTCCTGAGGCCTTTAGAGATTGTGCAGCACCATTGATGTGATCCAAGACCTGTCAAGAGATGATGCCAACCATTGAGGACCTCAAGGACAACACATACGAAGATATAATGCCAACCATCAAGGAATTTGAGGACAACTTATACAAAGAGACAAAGATGATCCCAACCATCGAGGACTTCCAGGACAACACATACACTTAATACACTTTATTAAACATTTACACATAGACATCCCCTAACTATTCTTATTTATAATAACTTATACTAGTTTGTAACTCTAACTTAATTTAAGTGTAATTCAATAATGTGCACCTATTGTAAAGCTGCTTTGAAACAATATTTATTGTAAAAAGCGCTATACAAATAAATTGCAATTCAATTGAATAATTTTTTTACTGTAGATTACACAGGAAATTGTTAACAGTGTAATTATGAGACCTGACAATTCTCACGTGGCTTATTATTCTCAACTCATTCAGATTCCATATCATGAAGTGAAATAAATCCCATTCCCAACCTTACAGCAATAAACCGCACAACTTCAAAACAAGACGCTCGTGAAAAACTCCAGGATCAGCAAACTCTCATTTCTCCTCAGCATTCTATCTAATGGAAGACTGGAAAATGGATGAATGGTTCCAGCATACATCACAACCTGCCTGAAGGCCCATTTCATATCATAGCCGTGAGCTTTACACATAAGAGACATCATAACGGATGGGTTGGAAGGTTACGCAAATGCTTTAATGAACGCTGGATTGCGTCGCTATCCCTGACCTCTTCCATCACACACACACAGCTAGAACGGGACTGTAAGTACTGCTTGTAAGTGAGGAATATTTGCTGCCTGTAAGTGAGGAATGTTCTCAAGCAGTGCTCTGGATGCTTTTTCGTTTTTTTTAATTTGTGTCTCGCTCATTATGGCTTGAATCGATTATAATTCGTTTTAATGCTGCGCTGAGGAATGTAAACGGCAAGTGGTTGGCATTTAAAAAGATATACAAACGCTAGGCAATGCGATCATGGCAGGAACGGTGATGAAATCCAGGCATAAAGGCAATCTACACTTACATTAGGGGTGGGCACAAATTCAAGAAGTCGTGGAAGATATAAGGCGGGTGAAAGGGCTGGCTGTGTGATGAAGAGCTGGGCAAATAGTATGAGCTATCAGGGGGAAAATATTGCTCTCTTAGATTGCTTGGCAATGCACGTCCACTTTCACACTAGATCTGAGATGGCGGCACAACATTTTGACCCTTTAGACTGAGATTACTGCTTTATGTTCACAATTTTGTGTGTGCCAAACAAACTGGCATACCACCAGTGACGTTCATCTAAGATTATGCTTTCTGCATTGCGCAATGGGATACCACTGTTTGTGCTGCATGTTTTTGACTCACTTAAAAGAAATATGTGAATTTAGTGCATCAGGACGCAACCAGAAACTGAAAATAGCTTAGGACTGTCTAACAATTAATATTTATTTGCCCAATATACCTCCATACCACCAGTGACATTCATTTAAGATTATGTTTTCTGCATTGCAGAAAGGGTTTTCAATATATACAAACAATTGTATGTCCTTTCAGGCAGTTGTAGCATTTTTATGGTCAAATAAATTTCATAGAGTGGATTTGACCTTGTAGGCCAATCGGCTGCTAGCATAAAATTGCTTCCCTCGATAAAATCCCTTTGTTACTTACAAGTTTTGTCCAACCGTATAATCCTCACACCAAACTTTTCAAAACATACTCATAAAACATAACTTTTATCACTTCATGTAGCTAATATTATTAGGGATGTCCTGATCCGATCATGCAATTGGAAATCGGGCCCGATCAGATGGTTTCAGACTTGATCGCAATTGAAGGTTACCTCCCTATCCCGACGCTTTTTTAAACACATCTACAGTTATGTGGTGGCACAGTTAGACCTCTTTCTTGACTTCACAAAGAAACAGCATGATGTGAGGCATGACGTCACTTTGTTGCAGAGACGCTATTGGTTAAATGGCGGCATAGTAGAACACGGAAGCAGCTTGAAGTGGAAAGCATGAGTATGTCTGAGGTCTGGAGGTATTATAAAGTTTATGATGACAACATTGCCATAGCAAACTGTGAGATATGTAAACTTGGGTTTGCCTGCTGGGTATTTTAAGTTGAGGTGCTATTTGTTTTTATTTTAGATTATTTTTATATTGACTGTTTCAGTCCAAAAGTGAAGAATTGATGTTATAACTTGATTGTTCAAGCTGCCTCACAATGAATGTTAAAATACGGTGATTTAAATAAAATAAAAAAATAAGGAACATCCTGGATCTGTTTCTTCTCTCTTCTTTATTTTTTTGTATGTATTATAGAAGTATCGGATTGGGTTTCGGTATCAGTGGATCCCCAAAATCAAATGACTCGGACTCGTGGGCAAAAAAACCTGATTGGGACATCCCTAAATATTATAACATAACTTATCACATCATGTGCCTTATATTATTATCATATAACATATTTAAATAAGAGTATTGCCCATGTGCACACAGCCCGCTTACCTTAGTAAAAACGTGGTGGAAAAAAGCTATACCTGTCAAATTTCTTTTTCATTCTTTTATAACCCGTTTTAACACATTTTAATCTGTTTTAATCTGTTTTAATCATTTTTAATTATTTGAATCATTTTTAATTTCTTGTTTCTTTTATTCTTGTTTATGTAAACACTTTGAATTACCATTGTGTATGAAATGTGCCATATAAATTAACTTGCCTGGCCTTGAATTAAAAATACCATAGTCTTTTTCATGGACAACAGAAACGAGGGACAAGTCTATCAAATGCAAGTCCCATCATGGATAGAGAACAACTTATAATACACATTTGCATTACTGAGAGCATATATTCATAAAATAGCTTTATTACAATTAACGATCAACAAATGAATCTTTCATGACAGTCTCTACAAGTTAAAACATTATCTACACACAATATCAATGCTCAATTTGAAAAAAAATACTACAAACTGTAGAAATAGCAGACAATTCCAAATGCCTGATGCAAGCTGAAACATTTAAAGTGGTCTCTGACATCGCCCGCAGTCCAATTTAGCAACTTGATAGCAACTGTCTTTTAAAAAGACGAAAACTGATTTAAAAAATCAAGAGTGTAACTAATGTGTTTTATGTCGTAGAATAAAATGTGAAAGTATCTTGAGTTTGTGGTAACCACGAAGCTCATTTTAGCGATTTAATCGAGATTCCATTCAAAAAACCTATTGACTTCGGGACGAGGGAACCGGAACTGCTAACTCGCTTCAGAGTTTTTGCAAACAAATTGACATCATAGTTCCTCCATTCTATTTGGTCAACGAGTAAACTTACAATAACCACAAGTTCCAGGATGTGTTTCTTTCAATATGTGCATAAACAAAAGCAGACACACAAAAGAAAAGAACACAAAAAACATTGAGCGCAACACCTCAACCCCAGCCTGTAAGTATACAATACAGTGATAATCAAAACAACTTTTTAATTACAATACATCACTTTAATGAATTTGATTCCTCATAAAGTGACATAGGAAAGGGCTTCAAATCTTGTGAAATAGTCCAAGGTTGCCTTTTAAAAGACATCTGGTTCGTTTAAAGTGCAGAGTAGATATCAATTCCGCAAGCCACAGTTTAGCTGTTGGAGGATTAACTTTTTTTCCAGAACAATAAGCCCACTTGTTTGTTTGTATTTCTAATATTGAGAGTGAAAATGTTGATGCCTGAATAATTTCTGATTAATTTGGGATAATTATATCTCTGTATAATTAGATGCTGTAATTAACACGTGACAGTATTTGCATAGATACTTGTTCTTTTATTTAATTTTTCCTTTTCTTCTTTTAATTATTATTATTTGTCTTTTATTGTTAGTGTTTTTATTATTAACAACTTCAAGAAACATTTTATAAGAATATTTTATAGTTTTATATATTTTCTCAGTTTTAAATCATATTACACCAGTCACACAAGACTCACTACAATAAAATTGGCTAAAAATATTTTTATTTTATTTATTTTTTGTGAAATGAACATTACTGTTTGTGCTGCATATTTTTGACTCACTCAAAAGATAACGTAATTTTAGTGCATCAGGACACAACAACACAGAAACAAAGTCTTCATTCATTCATTCATTTTCCTTCGGCTTAATCCCTTTATTTATCAGGGGTTGCCACAGCAGAACGAATCGGCAACTTATCCAGCATATGTTTTAAACAGCGGATGCTGTCAGTTGTAACCCACCACCTGGAAACACCCATATACTCTCGCATTCATATACATACACTACGGCCAATTTAGCTTATTCAATTCACCTATAGTGCATGTAGTAGACTGTGGGGGAAACCAGAGCACCCGGAGAAAAAACCATGTGAACATGGGGAGAACATGCAAACTTCACACAGAAATGCCAACTGGCCTAGCCAGGACTCGAACCAGCGAACTTCTTTCTGTGAAGCGACAGTACTAACCACTGAGCCACCACTTAGTCTTACAACTAAGAATTATTCAACTTAAGATTTGCCCTAATTTAAAACACACATTTCATGATAAATTAGGCAAAACAATTCATGTGGCATGCATTTCATCCACTAAAAACAATGTGGTTAAAACCCATCAAATATAGAATTGATTTTAAAATTCTATTATTTGTTTACAAAGCTGTCAATAATCTTGTTCCTCAGTACCTCACTGACTTGCTCTGTCCTTTTATTCATTAAGATCTTATGATCTCAATTTATTCACCATGCCTAGAACATGCCTTATAAAACAAGGTGATCAAGCATTTGACAATTCACATTAGACTTTCCCCCTCCATTTCTTTGCTTAAGTCTGTTTTAAAGACCTATCTATTTGTAAAAATAATTACTCAAACTACACTGAAAAAAGTGTTGCATGCAAAACTGTTGCAAACAATTTATGTGTTGAATTTAAAGAAACAAATAAAATTTAATAATGTTCAACTTAATTTGTTTCTTTAAATTCAGCCCAAATAAATAGTTTACAACCACTTAACGTAAAAAATTGAGTAAATCCAAGGAATCATCTTTGAAATTTTTTTTTCAGTGTATGAAAGAAAAACTGATATAAGGGATCTTATATTTTGAAATGCCATTAATTTAAAACCAATTGACAACATGATGTAAAGCATGCAGTTGAGTGAGTTTACCAGCATAATAAACAATTACAGTTAATCAGAAAATATATATATGCTAAATATGCTCTCACTCCTACACAATTGCTTAAGGCAAAGTTATTATGTCCGCTCAAGCAGAATGCAATTCCTTCTAGTACCACTAGGGACACAAACTACAAGCCTAACCTTCAATTTCCTCAACATGCCTTCGTGAAATGTGCAAATAAGCCGAACAGCTTCCAATGCTAAAAATCTGACAGTACAATCCGTATCTCCAGTGGAAACAGCTCAAACATGAGCTTTATAAATTAGCTTCGCGCTTTAAACACGGACGGAGCCGTGAGGGAAATATGAATGTGTTGTTATTGTTCAAAAGTGTTCATTACCTCATCACCACAAAGAAGCTGCAGGTTAAAGCAATTATAGCCTGGCCTTTGTATACGTGCTGAATTGGAGAAATGCTAATTTGACATGTTATTACAGCCAAGCCAAAACATCCCCGCCAAAACATATCCAGGCAATTCCCTCTCTCCTTTACACTCTCAGACTTGGTGTTGAATTGCAGTAGTGTTGTGCAGGTGATGGTAATGCAGGTTGAACAGACCCACTACATCTCCGTAACATCGGTAAAAGCAACGCCAGGGCAATTATTAATGACTTGTGTCTGTTCTAGTGAGAAATGGAACAAATGTGCGGAAAGCGGACGCTATCGAACACAATGAAGCGGAGTGAGAAGTCATTAAAGCATCGCCAGCCAAAAGAGAATGGGTTTCGGTGTCTTCCATTTGAGCTAATCAACCATTTCTGAGAGTTTCAATCCACTACAGGTTCAACTGTTGTAACTAAGTTCGACTGCGGTGAAAAATCCAATTCAGACCTCCGTGCACAAGTCAATCAAGGAGGTCCTGTGAGTGTTAGGTGGTCTCAGGTGTTGTTTCAGCACAGGACAGCCTGGAAGAGCACAGTGCAAATCCCAGAAGTTGCCGGCTATAATTTGTCGTCTCCTCCTGGGGCTCGCTGGTTGTGTTCATTGAGGGCTCAGAAGCTGCTAATTGTTTAATCTTCAAGGAGGTCAGTTTCCTCACTTACACAAATTAGCCGTGAGCCTGGAGCCATGGGAAATTAGGCCTCAGGCTTCTTTTCTGGCACTTTCGCAGCAAGAATTTGCTGGGGTTTTTTTCTCTTTCTCTTTACTTTCGCATTTTCTGCTTCCTTCCATCTCCTCCTTGCTCTTTTCCCCCTCTCACTGTTTTCCTATCAGGAATCGATACATCGCCTGGGACATGAGAATGAAGATGAAAGCTGAGTAGATTTCTTAGAAGACCTTGTCACCGCTAATACACAATGAATTACTTAACTCACCGTGAGGAAGAAATGCAAGCATTGATCTGGGAGTTGTTTGAGGTAATTGAATAGACTTACAGATATCTCAGCTGAACACAGGAGTCCGGTTCATACAGCTGCCGATGGTGATGCAAGAACACAGGCTTTCAAAGGCATGTGATTTCAGAGCACATGGATGTATGAGACTTTTGACAGTGACAGTTTTACCTCAATCGATATGCTAATATTTTGTGCTTTGCAATCGCCTACAGACACTTGATGCAGTTAACCAGGCCAACACATCTCCGTTGAGATTTCCCAGGGAAAACTTAGAAGTTAGACTTTTACAGAGCATAAAATTGAGTAACATTGCCTGTTTCTTCTAAAGTGCCTTAGGATAGATAAAAAAGACAGATGAGACCATTGCTGCTATGTAGTACAAATACAGAGTTTAAGTCAGGGTCAACTTCAGGTTTTCCAGGGTGACGAATCTAAATATTTATGATTGGCTACTGCATTAAAAAGTACAAAAGGAAGATTAGTAATTTAGTAATAAATGATTAGTAGTAAGGCTCAATACTCCAAAATAAGAACCTGATGTAAATATATCACAACAAAACTGCTTAAGTGAAGTTTATTTACACGCTTATGATTGATAGCAGCTGGTCCTCTTTGGCTAATGCATGATTCACCAATCAGATGATTCCTAAATGACTATAAATAACCAGAGTATCTTACCTTAGCCATCTTCGTCTTGAAGAATCCCCCCTTCCACCCCTACTCCTCCCCTTTCCTTGTCAGGGCAGCAGGGAGGCCCAATGGTTAACATAATTGCCTCACAGCAAGAATGTCACTGGCTCAAATCTTACCTGGCCAAGGCGGCATTTCAGTGCAGAGTTTGCATGTTCTCCCCGTGTTTGTGCAGGTTTTTCCCGGGCTCTCTGGTTTCCTCCCACAGACCAAAACCATGTAAAAGTACATTGACAAAACTAAATCGACATCATAGACAAGCGTTGAATTCAGCATACACTCTCCATAGGTAATTCATAATCTACATTTACCATAATCAAGCACGGGAGTTTTCGGGACCTACCTGAGCTCGGGACCTACCTGAGCATCCCACTAGCTCAGGGCTCTCTCCTGGGACAGCATGCCAAACACGCTTTATAATCAATCATCAGCTAAGGGCGAACTCTTGAAAAGGATAGTACACCCAAAAACTCACTATTTATTCTCCCTCAAGTGGTTCCAGACCTTTGAGTTTCTTTCTTCTTTTGAACACAAAATAAGATGTTTTGAAGAAAGCCGAAAACATTAAACCATTGTGTTCCATAGCAGGAAAAACAGATGTTATGGAAGTCAATGGTTACAGGTTTCCAACATTTTTCAAAATAGCTTCTTTTGTGTTTTGTGAAATAAACTCAAAGGTTTGAAACAAGAAAAGGGTAAGTAAAGGATGACAGAATAAAACTGTTTGGGTTCTCCCATTCATTCATTCATTTTCTTTTCGGCTTAGTCCCTATAATAATTAGGGGTCGCCACAGCGGAATGAACCGCCAACTTATCCAGCATATGCCCTTCCAACTGCAACCCAACACTGGGAAACACCCATACACTCCTGCATTCACACAGATACACTATGGCCAATTCATTTTATTCAATTCACCTATAGCACATGTGGTTGGACTGTGGGGGAAACCGGAGCACCTGGAGGAAACCCACACAAACATAAGAAGAACATGCAAACTCCACACAGAAATGCCAACTGACCCAGCCGGGACTCGAACCAGCGACCTTCTTACTGTGAGGCAATTATGCTACCCACTGTGCCATCGTACTGCCCCCCGTTAACTCTTCCTTTAAGTAAAATTAACAACTGAAGAACAAAAACCAACGACAATGTTATGACATTAAAAGAACCTAAATTAAACCAAAATAAACTAAATTAAAATCAACAGCAAACCTGGATTTATTTAAGCAGGTCACCATCCTGCTTGTCATTCTCCAGTAACAGACCTCTGTCAGAGCTTCAGAGCTGTTCATCTGCCTCACACACAAGTTTTCTAGAGTTTGGCTTCAGTTAAGGGTAAACATGATGACTTGCAATCAAAAAAGAGGTTTAAGAGTTATCTAAAATCTTACGTCTTCTCTTACAGAGCGACACTACAGGAGGCCTAGTGCTCTGTGGGTCCAATCAGATGATTAAGAAGAGCAGAAAACCTCCTCAATGCTGAGCTGTATAGTCTACCACAGAAAAACAGAGGAGAAGCTACTGTCTGTGAGGTTAACTGATCCAATTCATCTCTAACCTTATAACACTTGAGGTATTCAGTTACCAGACAACAATGTAGTAATGGAAATGGAAACATCTAAATGGATACATATTTTGAGTTTTTGAAAACAATGTTGTCAAAATGATTCATGTTCACTCACATCCATGAAAACGATTAAAACTATTATTTTGGTTGTCTGGTACACACACATGCCTATAGACAGAACAAGCATGTTTCACAAAAGGGATGATTCATACATTTTCAGGATCTCAACATACTAGTTGTCATGTAAATAAATGACCAACATGTTCAAATAAATCATCAGTAATAAAATAAAACTGCAGTGGAAATATACTTAAAAAGGATTTATTGTATGACCTGCCTTAAACAGACACTAAGGCCCAATCCCAATTCTATTTTTGTACCCCTACCCCTTCACCTTGGCCCTTGAAACAAAGTGTGAAGAGGAAGGGCTTCAAAATTTACCCCAAATAAATGGGACACCACTACAACACCTGCACACATCATCATTTGTCATCGCAATCTCTGGCTTCATATGAGATTAGACGATCATGACTGCTGTAGTTATTCCAGTTGTGTTATTTTATATTATGTTATCAAAAAGATATAATGTGGCAATAAGATCGTAACTATACTGTGTATTTACACCGTGGACATATTCATTATGGAAACACACAAAAACAACATTAACATTTTAGCAGACACTGTAAAAAGCTCATTCCCAGCCACTAGACTTTTCTGAAAGGGTATTCGAGTGTCAGAATGTTGTGGGACTGCAATAAAGGAGTTATTATTAGGGATTATAGATAGTGAAATGTAGCAGTTTTTATTTTTGCGTTTTTTTTTTAAAGCATGACTGTAAATCATGAATGTCATTATGAATGTATTAAAACATTTGCTTGTCTGTTGTAAAAAATTCATAATAACGACAAAAAAATACAAATTTGTGGATCTCCTTACTTCCGGGTGCAGCTATACTGCTGTTGTGGCTGATGTATTCTGGGAAATTTTCTTACCCCTTGGTTTTGAGTGTGGTGCTGAAAAATCTCTCTTTCGAAGACTATCTAGCCCTTTCCCTTAGCCCTACACCTTCAAGCTAAAGAGAATTGGGACACCCCTACCCCTTCACGTGAACGAGCAAAATGATTGGTAGGGGTAAGGGGAAGGGTTAAGGGGTAGAACTGGGATTGCGCCTGAATCAATAATGAAAATACAATATTTATGAAAATATTTATGCAGCCTTTTTGCTAACCTGACTCTGACCCGGTAGACTAACCAACCAACAAACCAACCAACCAACCAACTACACTTGTTTTTTTAAACAAATATGTAAATAAATTAATAAATGTGGTTTTAAACACATTTCAAACATTATTACTTATATTATTAGGTTTACACTAATGTTTGCAATATTAAAATACATAGTTTATTTTCCTTTTTTAAGAAGATAGGAATTGGATAGATGGATGGATGAATGGATGGATGGATAGATGAATGGATCATGTCTACACACTGATGGATACTTGTCCATATGCACTTAGTGTGTGAGAGCACAAACCACTATAGGCCGTGACTCAGACCAGCTTCCATTTCTTTTAAACAACTGATTAATGACACTAATTATAAAGAGCTTGACACCTATAACATCTGTAACAAATTCCACTCATTTAGGATCACTTGCACTCAACACACCAGCATTAATGAGTCCTTAGTCTCCTACTAACTAGAAGCAAACACACACACGTGTACCTGAAGGGTCGAACCTGCGTGTGCCATAATTGTTATATACCCCTTGGCTCTAGCAGTTATGCTTCCTGACGTCAAATTAGGCACTAATGAAAAACAAGTCACAACGAATAAAGCTCAAGCTCAGCAGACCCTCCATCTGCCACCCACCATAATGAAGAGACTCCGAGAGGGAACAAACTGCGGGACGACTTTGGAAACCAGCTTTGAGACGGAGATTTCCAGAACGTGAGAGGGGGGGGCTCCTGTCTGTCTCTCACTGTTTCTCATTATAACAGTCCAGACACTTCACATCTGAGGCTCACGAGTCTGCCAGAGGACCACACAAAATCAAGGACTGCGAGCTTCAACTGGCCCGTCGTTATAACTCAATTTCTTTTAAGTGGCCCGGCGTGTGCTCTGACACTTTATTGCTGTCATTACAGAAAGAGCAGGGTTTTGTCCAGGCTGACCTGGGCTGATGTGTGAGGAAGCATATTGGGGTGCGTTTCCCCAAGCCCATTCACACAAAACCCGTTTTCTTTTATCCTTTCCAGTGCTCTACTTGTATGTTTTTCAATGTAGACACGCACTTGATGGACGTGTGTTACATGATGGACTGTTACACTCAGATCTTGCATCTTTTGAAATGCTGAGCAAGTGAACGGCACTTTTTTTTAGACACTGTGTCAAGTTAAAAGATTTTCAACGTTCACAATCAGCACCACGCAACACTGTAGCAGTGGACTAATCAGAAGAGTTCAGAAATTTCTGTTTACCGGCGCTCGGTGTCTGGATACCCTCGTTTATGCTATACTTTTTTGAAAACCATTTCAAACCTGGCTAAGATTACAGTGCATGAGTTTAACTAACAAACAAACAAAAACAAATAACAGGTAACATCATTTGTCCATCAAAACACACATACAATGATAGCTAATAACTATTCAGAACATCAACAGGCCAATGTTTCAACTGCAAATTATTTAAAATATTTTTAAAAGCATGTAGTGAAACCAACTCTTTAAACTGCAACTTTGTTTGGTGGTTATTCCATGCAAAAGTTGCTGCATATTAAAAACCCTTTTTCCCATTTCAATCAACTCAACTTCTTGCGACCGAAGGCTATAGCTAGAGACATGTTTTTTTTTTTTGTTTTTTTTACAAATGTAGGTTTGGAGATTTGAGCGGAGTAAACCCCGAATAGATTTTAAAACAAAGATATGCCATTGCTTGACCATCCTACCCTAGTGTACAACATACAATTATGAGGGATTTGAGATTTGTTATAAACCTCAGCGCAACATGGTAAACAGTGTCTAAAGCATGCAAACTCTGAGAAGATACATGTATCTAAAGCAGGTCGCACACCAGAAGCGCCGCTCGGCACTATATATATATATATATATATATATATATATATATATATATATATATATATATATATATATATATATATATATATATATATATATATATACATATATATAAATATACACATGTATGTATACGGTATGTATACTGTTGATATATATATATATATATATATATATATATATATATATATATATATATATATATATATATATATATATATATCATCGATTATTTACTTTAAACATATTTTAGTTTTAAAGATGTTGATTATGTTTGTATTAAAGTTTTATTTCATTTTACAAATGTTATAATTATTTTTAGAACAGAAATTGTGTAATAATTGTCAAGTATCCTTATGAAAATGTATTGAAATTTATGTTGAATTTTCATTAAATTAAGCAAATATTTAGATCAATAAGATTGTATGAAGACAGAAAATCTTCAGCTGTAGTTTCTGAAGCTAGCGATGGTGAGGGTCTGTACTTTGTCTATGTGTATTTGGCCCTGGGCTCTGCCTCCCTATGGCCCATGACAATGCACTAATATTATCTGGAGTGGAGTGCAAAAGCCTTATTGCTTCCTTCTTAATCTCATTTGAAAGATACAATGTGTGTTCGAGATTAATGAATAAAGTAATATTGCTTGAAAATAATGATGGCAGTAAATCCATAGGTTCTAAGCTAACCTTGACGGATGCATCTGTTTTTATTTGAGGAATGAAAACTGTGCACATTGTGACAGCTTTTTTTTTTCGGTAGTAGTACAGCAGGAGCGGTCAGACTGAAGCAGAGGCTCAGCGGAGACTGTGGCAAACTGAGAAAAGCCCTCAGGAAATATAGCAAAGGAAAGGCAAGAAGGATACGGTGCTTTTGCTGCCTCTGCTACACTTAAAGTAGAAGGGTATAATTTGTTTGGATTCTTCTGAATTGAAAACAATAGAAAAATGACAGAACTATAAAAACAAATAAACCACTACAGACCGGAGAAAAATAATATGAATATCAACAGAACAAAGAAAACAACAAATATGTATTTTAATAATAATACATAAATACATATTATTATTATTGATGCCGTTATTAGTATTGTTGGTACAACTACTACAACTGCCACTACTACTACTACTAATATATGAGCAATATCACACTTGTAGCAGTGGGATTATGGCTGTATATCGGAACTGGCGGGAGGTGTGCATTGGCTCAAGGCCGCAGACCGGGTGCCTTAGTGTCCCAACCGGGGACAATATATAACCATATCGCATTGCTACAAGTGTAATATTGTGTTTATAAAACAGTTCGACACCATAACTGTGTATATAAAAAAAAGAAAATCAAACATAGAGAGTCTCGAAAACCCTTTTGTATGAGGAACTACTTTCCTCCGCCACTCATTCACATCTGCAGCTGACAGTCAGAACCGTTGCTAAAAAAACACAGCATCATTTTAGAACTAGTATTTGAATGATTCTCTAGCATAATATCTAAAGTGATGACAAAACATGTTTTTTTAACCCCAAAAAAGCCAAAGCAAAGCAAACACTGGCAGATTACTATGGTATAAATACAGCACTACAACATACAAAAGAGAGAGTACGACTTAAAATGTCACTTACTGTTGTTTACTGATTTGATCAGCTGTAGTTTACAATTAAGCTGGGGTTTTCCTCCTCTAAGGGGCTTATTATTAACAACATCAAAAATAATAATAATAATAATAATAATAATAATAATAATAAAAGTAATAATAATAATAATAATAATAATAATAATAATAATAATAATAATAATAATAATAATAATAATAATAATAAATATAAATATCCAGAGTTTAACATTTAAAGAAAAAAAAACATATTAGTTTTGTAATTTTAGTATAAACGCAATACTAAAGCATCTTAAACACACAAGTATAATAAATGCTTTAGATTTTAATTTCATTTAACGGTTACATTTTAATAATAGTATCATCACAGAGTTTTGCATATTTATTGTTTTTAGTTTAGCTTTTACATCCAGATTTATTTTTATATTTTTTATTAATTTATGTTATCGATTATTTGCTATAATAAAATAAACATATTCAAAATGGCATCAAAACTTAATTCTGTGAATGCAAACATATAAAATTAGATAATTCTGGTTTAAAAGGAGACAGTTCTGTTCATAACATCTCTCAGTGAGGAGTTTTTTTTTTCTTGTTGTTGGTAGATTGCTTACTGCATTGGCAGATAATTGCTTGTTTTAAGGAAAAACTCACTTAATTTTGACTTATTTCTTAAAACAAGATAATATTTTTCACTTGTCTAGAAAATGCTTCTTTATTTAAAGGTTTGTAGATATTTGTACTAGAAACAAAACAAAAACTCTAAGTAAGAGTAAAGCTTTTTTCTTTTCTGCAGTGTATGAGAGTACAAACGCCCGTAAGCCTTCACTCCATCCCATCATCTGGATACTTGATAGAGAGCAACACTGGGAAAAATTATAGTAGAAGAGGCAGAGACAGACTGAGGCTTTTAATAAAGAAGTACAGCGTGATTTCCTTCACCTGAAGTGATCCTGTTACACTGAGAATTAAACTTTGAGATCTGATTAGCATAACCAAATACAAAAGCGCTGGCGGTGCGGAGATGGGCATCCAGAGCTGAATAAATCAGATATCATCGGAATAATGCATAGACTGTCTCTCACTTCATAGTCTCTCCATTCATCTCCACATTTAATACGTGACGCACAGTGCTTCCTGTTCACTGTTTCTTTCACATACTAAATGGCCGTTCACACAGATTGCACTTAAAACTGTCAAAACTGGATCATATTGAATGGACGAAGGGTTTAGATGTGTAAAAGCTTTCAATAATCACTATTAACAGCTGCTAAATACTATATCAGATATTTGACCATATATTGCTAGCACAATTCAGAATAAGGTGCAAAGAAACCAAAAGTACTGCATCACAATGAATTAAAAGTAACATTTTGAAGAAAGGAATTTTAAGTAACTTTAACAACCTCCCAATCTAAGCTTTAGGAACAACAAATAATAACTTGACTTCTAGTTGATCATTTGGTGTCTCAAGTGGCTTATATAAAAAGCAAAGAGCTCTAGATTACGCTTATTTTACCAAAATAAAAATATGATCATGCCTTGATTTTTAATTATTTAATTAGGACAGTAAGGTCTGACTTAGCTTAGACAGAAGTCCTGTCAGTTAACAGAAATAATGTAAAGTATAGAATATAAAGTCATGGTGCAGTGGAAAAAGAATTAACATTGTGTATGACTCCCATGAGCTTGTCATCTATACATCTCTGCAATGACTCAAATCATCAAGTCATATGGAATGGCAAAGAAAGCGTTCTTGCAGGACTTCAGAGTTCATCAAGATTTTTTTAATTCATCTTCAATGCCGCCTCCATCTAACGCCAGACATGTCAATATTGTTCATGTCTGGTGACTGGGCTGGCCAATCCTGGATCACCTTGACCTTCTTTTCTTTCAGGAACTTTGATCTGGAGGCTGAAGTACTGTATGAGAAGGAGCACTATCCTGCTGAAGAATTTGCCCTCTCCTGTGGTTTGTAATGTAATGGGCACCACAAATGTCTTGATACCTCAGGCTGCTGATGTTGCCATCTACTCTGCAGATCTTTCGTATGCCCCCATACTGAATATAACCCCAAACCATGATTTTTCCTTCACCAAACTTGACTGATATCTATGAGAATCTTGGATCCATGAAGGTTTCAATAGGTCTTCTGCAGTATTTGTGATGATTGGGATGCAATTCAACAGATGATTCATCAAAAAAAAAAAATCCACCTTCTGCCACTTTTCCAAATGATCAACTAGAAGTCAAGTTATGACTGTTGCTCTTGTTGCTCTTACAACTGGGATAAACATCAAGACTATTGTCAGGTAGTGTACTTTAGTAATTCAGTAACATCAAACAACCTCTGAAATATGACCTCTATTATAGACCATTTTAAGAGATGTAAGCAATAACAATGCTCCAGACGCATTTCTTGTTTTACATTTTAAATTTCCATTGCTTCTGAGAGTCCAAAAAGTTCCACATATTGATAAATAATGTTATGATAGTTGTTATAGCATCAAAATATGATTTAATTGCCCTTGTCACAGATATGAAATAGTTTGACAAGCAGGAAATGTTCATGGCCCAATG
Source organism: Danio aesculapii (assembly GCF_903798145.1). Taxonomy (NCBI): domain Eukaryota; kingdom Metazoa; phylum Chordata; class Actinopteri; order Cypriniformes; family Danionidae; genus Danio; species Danio aesculapii. The sequence continues at coordinate 40,714,359 of NC_079443.1, forward strand.
ACATCGCCACATTAAAATTGTCTATAGAGGTTGCTTTGTTTTTACAATGCCATTTTTTTTTCAGTGGATGTCCCATTTATGCATTGTAAAAAAATATGACGTTAATATTATAGAAGTCACTACTTTAGTATGTCTCCTGTTACTTGCTGCTTCTTTTAAATAATTTGAGAAATTAAGTCATATAACGCAACTTTGGAAAACAAATAGGAAGCCATAGGCAATCCATTTTTTTGTTTATTTTGTATAATATATATATATATATATATATATATATATATATATATATATATATATATATATATATATATATATATATATATATATATATATATATTTTTTTTTTTTTTTACATTGTTAAAATTTTAAAATAAAACAAAAGATATTAGTTGCTTGCTGTTTCGCTGTAATTATTTCTGAAGACATTATTTGTATGTATATTGTATTTTGTATTGTATATTGTCAAGTCTACAATGTTCCATTAATGCACTTTAAAAATACATATTTTTTGTTAGTTTATTTATTGAATTAATAAACAAATTAATTAATTATTATTTTTTTACTTTAATGTGGTTTTGTTAGATTATGTGTTAAAAAGTTTCAAAGCAATTTTTTTTACAAGCTCCTAAAAGGTGCCCTATGATGCAAATATGGGTATACCAAGGCATAATAGAGTAATAAGAGATCAGTATATGGAAACGGCCAAACTGTGAACCACAGATTCCACTGTTTCCTTGTTATGTAAATTCCACTAGTGTAATACCCCAGTGGACAACTGGCCAATCAGAAGACAAAACAAACTGTAACGACACTCACGGACCATGCCCTCCTCATTTGCATGTATGCCTATGTTAGGTCATTCATCCGGACCTGACGAGCAGCCACATCATAAAGAGAACAACTCATATGCAGCTCTGAGATCATAAAAAAGATCATTAAGATGCATGTCTGAGGCTGCGTTTGATAGGCCAAACGTTTTCTAGTGAAACACAGTGATAATCTTCCTCCCTTATTTACTATGCATGTAAGACTTTTATTTTGAAAACACAGGGCCAAATTGATTACTGTTCGTTGATGGGCAAGACAGCATGAAGCATGTTCAAACTCACCTCAGGACGCAAAATGCAAGATTCACAGATTACATATTTATTTATCTTCACTCCGAAGAGGCATAAGGTATGTTTAGTTACATCTTTTGTTAATTGATAGTGTTTACTGTAAAATTTGATGCGTTTTATAACACATGTAGACTGCTGAATTGTGTCAAATCAAGGAGCTCAACAGTCATGTTCGTGCAGTGGTTGATATTAATTCCTGGCTGTGTTTTCTTTGACTGTAGCTTCAAATGACAACACGACACATCTCTATTACTCGCTTTTGTCAAGTTTAATTATAATTTAGCCTTTATCCACAGCAGACATGGTGAGCAAAATAGGTTTTTACTCTGGGTTTATATTTGTCTGTGTTCATTTACATTACATTTACATTTAGTCATTTAGCAGACGCTTTTATCCAAAGCGACTTACAAATGAGGACAAGGAAGCAATTTACACAACTATAAGAGCAGCAGTGAACAAGTGCTATAGACAAGTTTCAGGTGTGTAAAGTCTAAGAAGCAAAGCATTAGTAAAAATTTTTTTTTTTTTTTTTTTTTGAGAGAGAGAGAGTACAGTTAGTGGTATAGCCAGAGAGGCAGTTGCAGATTAGGAAGTAAAGTGGAGACTAAACAGTTGCGTTTTTAGTCGTTTCTTGAAGACAGCAAACGACTCTGCTGTTCTGATGTAGTTAGGGAGTTCATTCCACCAACTGGGCAGATTGAATGTGAGAGTTCGGGAAAGTGATTTCTTCCCTCTTTGGGATGGAACAACGAGGCAACGTTCATTCACAGAACGCAAGTTGCTGGAGGGCACATATATCTGCAGAAGTGAGAGCAGATACGAAGGAGCACAGCTAGAGGTCACTTTGTAAGCAAACATCAGAGCTTTGAATTTGATGCCGGCAGCAACTGGCAGCCAGTGCAAACGGGTGAGTAGCGGAGTGACATGTGCTCTTTTGGGTTCATCAAAGACCACTCGTGCTGCTGCGTTCTGAAGCAGCTGAAGAGGTTTGATAGAACTAGCTGGGAGCCCGGCTAGCAGAGAGTTGCAATAGTCCAGTTTGGAGAGGACAAGAGCTTGAACAATGAGTTGAGCTGTATGTTCAGATAGCATACATCATGCTTTGTGTGTGTGTGTGTGTCTGTAAGAGTGGCACGTCAGAGCGGAGCTCATTAATATTCATGAAACAAGCCATATATGGTCAATTATGGACCTTCTGATTCTATAAGTATTATATGGAGTATAAATGAGCTTAAAAAAGCATTTCTGGAGATTATTTCAACTTCCCGAAGCCATAAACCTACTAAGTAGGTATCAGAGAAAAATTTTCACTTATTAAATCAATGCAATTCATGACACCTTTAAGCAAGGCAAAAGTAACAAACAAAGTTATAAAAAAACATCTTATTTAAAAAAAAAATCTGTATCTTAGTACTAATACATTCTGTTTAATTCAGAGTGTAACCTGCTGTCGATCATTGACTAGCAACTTATTAATATAAATCAAAACACAATGTATTTTTTTATTGCTTGTGTCCCATGTGAACGTATGTGCACATGCATGTCCATCCAACTAGCTCTCTATTAGTGGGCCGTTGCCCTTTGAAGAGCCCGTCTCTGCCTCCTCATTTTGAATGACATTTTAAATTTCAGGTGAGCACCAGCAAAACATTGACCTTTCCGCCCGGAGGCCTGCGGAATCGATAATCAAGGAATTAAGTGAATTAAGGAGCGCCGGGGGCCGCGGCTGGAATAATGTTGAGGTGTAATGATAAACCCAATGGCTTGTAAGTAATGCTCCATCAAACCGCGAGTCACAGAGTCTCATGTTATTAAAAAAAAACCTGCCACATTCTTTCACGACGATTACTCACCATTTAAGTCTAGACATGTTAAGTGTTAGATGTAGAAAAGCGGGTTTCTATATCGTCGTCTCATTGAAGTGGCAGCTAATCACAGCACTCGTAGGTTGTTAATGAGAATGAACCGAATCCGCGTTAAGCATCATTCCTACCCATTAAGTCTATTATTTAATTCAAAAAAAGTGCACAAGCTTCATGCTTGCTAGAATGAGAACGCTCCATTAATGGAGATTTGAATGAATTAGTGCTAAATAGCAACATGTGTGCTGTTCTTGGACGATTTGAGATATTATACAAGTTATGTACGGGGTGCAAAAGTACACAAAGATGACTTTTTAGTGCAAAGTTTTAAAGTCACAGTTTTGTATATTTTCAGTATAGGGTTGGTACACTTCAAAACTAATTCTATTTTTAAATTAGCTTCATTAACACAGTTAGTTCATCCAAAAAGTCTAATTTACCCACTATTTACTCTCCCTTACAAACCTTTACTAGTTTTTTCTTCTTCTGTTGAACATAAAATAGGATAATTTCAAGAAAGCTGAAAACTGTAATCATTGACATCCAGTGTAGAGAAACAATACTATAGAAGTCAATGGTTACAGGTTTCAGCTTTGTTTTAAATATTGTCTTGTGTCCAACAGAAGAGGGAAAGTGAAACCGGTTTGGAACAAGTGAAGGATGAGTAAATGATGACAAAATAGTCGTTTTTGGGTGAACTATCCTTTAAAAAACTGACAATGAAGCCTTAGTTGTGTGTGAATGTATCTTTAATTTAATTAGCTTTAACAGCACTATTAGTGTAATGCTTCAGTTTATTATCAAATAACAGTCAATTATATTGTCATTTCTGAAATTTAGGTGCACTGTAAAAAAGTTGACTCAACTTAAAATTAAGGCAGCAAACTTCTAGACATTTTTGAGTTGACTCAAATTCTAACCCAATTACGGCACTTGACTCAATTTAAGTTGAGTACACCTAAAAATTAAAAAAAAAAAATTAAAATAATAATCAAAATAATTCAATTAATAATATTAATATTATTAAATAGAAATATAAAGAAAAATAAAATAATAAAAATAAGTAAACAAAAAATAAATAAATAAAAAGTAACAAAAAAATAAAATGAATATATATATATATATATATATATATATATATATATATATATATATATATATATATATATATATATATATATATATATATATATATATATATATAAATAAAATGATAAAAAAAATAAATAACACAACAAAACAAATCTAAACAAAATAAATCAATTAATAATATTAATAAACGGAAATACATAGAAAAAGAAAACAATACAAATAAATTAATAATACATAGAAATAAATGAAAATAAAATAAAATAACAAAAAATATAAAAAGAAAATGGAATACATAAAAATTAAATATTAATAAATGAAGAACATACAACAAAATAAATAAAATAATAATAATAATATAATAATAATAAAATAATAATAATAATAATAATAATAATAATAATAATAATAATAATAACAACAACAACAACAACAATAAATGGAAATACAAATATAAATAAAATAATCAAAATAAATAACATAATAAAATAAAATAAATAAATTACACACACACACAAGCTTATTTCTGTTTTGTGAGTGGTAATGTGAAACCAAAAATGGTCATTTAAAACCAGATTGTTGTGATTTGACCGCCGCTAGCATGCCTTTGCTTCCTTTTCCGCACTTCTCACTTCATTCGCAGAACTCAACAGCTTGTCACGACCTCTCTAAAGACGAGCCTTAATTGCTGTCTAAGCCCTGTTAAATGGCACGGTACATTAAGGCATTGGTAATTTGCAAAACAATACTAAAACTCATTTGAAGAACGTGCCCTCCATCACATCTGGTGTGTAGTCAATCTGCCAGTGTAGGTGTATAGATACACTTCAGACCAAATGAGGTTACTGAGGCTCTCAAATGAGCATTTCTGACTGGATCACTACGTGTGGGAGGTGATTTGCCTGAAAATTGGATGATAATGATTTGAAGGTTTAAGGAGGAAAAAACAATGCAGAGGAAATGCATTAAAGAGTTCGCTCAAAAATGAACATCCTGGGATCATTTACTCACACTAATGTTGTTTTCAGCATTCTTGATTTTCCTTAGGTTTTTTTTAATTTTCTGATGAAAATGTAAAAGGGGCATAAACTGACACAAATGATGTTGGTTGGTTGGTTGTTTATTTATTTAATTATTAATTTAATATAATTTAATTAATTATTTATTTCATATATTTAATTATTCATTTAATTTCATCTAATTTCATTTATTTATTCTGTCATAATGTCAGATTATTCACCACACAAGTGGTTTAGTCACTATAACAAATATAAATAAATACAACTAATTGTATAGTAAAATTATTATTTTTTGTCAAATTCATTTAAAAAGGTTCATGTATGTCAATATAAGAGCTCTTTAAGAGTTTAAGTTTCTCTGGTGTTGCAATTTATAGTAATTTGTTTAAATAAGTTTTTATTGTTATTGCAGAAACTAATCACACTTCTTCTAGTTGTCAACAAAGATGCAGTGGTTGATCTGCCAAAACGCTATCCATCAGCATAATATCTAACAATCTTAGACAACCCACGAGATAATTTCATTCATCAGTTAGAAAACTTTATAGTACTTTATAATACTACAATTCCCAATGAGTAACTATTATACCTAGCATGTTTTCAGTTGTGTTGCAAGCAAAACTTGTCATGTGCAATATTTTATGCATGCAAGGATTGCTGGTCTCACTCTCTCACACTATTTGTCCTAAAGCCACTACTGTATGCTTAGTGGTTGGCTGGCGGGGTGCAGGAATTACACTAATTTCTAAGCCATACTTACATTCTATTTTAGACAGAATATTCAGAGTTGCATGGTAAACAATATAGAGAGGTTGTCCTTGTTCAAAAATTAACCAATGTGATGTGAAAATCAACTTCACCTCAGTAAAGCAGGCTAGGCGAATAGCGCCATTGACTTATGTTTTGTTGTTAAACGGAATAAAAATCTACATTATTGATGTTGTAAAAGGTCCTTATGAAACTGAAAATGATCACATCAACCTTTCGGCCGAACAACACTTCCGTGCATAACCCATTTATAACACAGCAAAATCTACATCAGCTTTGCCTGACTAAAAGAGTTTTAAAACATAACATTACTTGTCTAAAATAAATAGTTCAGCCATGGTGTCATCTTTCCTCCAGCGTGCAAAAGTAACTCCAATATTCATTCAGGATTTTCTAAAGTTTTGATTCAGCACTTGTTTTTACCACTCTCTCCCTCTCGTGTGCATATGCAAATGGTGGATCTGCGTGAACTGGGTGCGCAGATGTACAAATCTCCATTTGTGGACAGACAGTTTAGGCTACTTATCAGAATTAATGGAATTATCGGCCCAACAAATTTTAATTAGATGAATTTTTTTTGTCTTATGCCCAGAATATAACAATACATATAAATACATTTAAATCATTTAATTTAATCATTACTAATGGAATCTGAAGAGACTTTCAACCAGCACAACAACAAATGTTTCTGAAGACAATCACCTACTACACCTTTAAAAAAAAATTTTCCATAAAAGAACAAATTTAACCATATTTACATATTTGTTTATTTTAATATTTTCAGTCAACATAAAATCGGCATTTAAAATCAGAAGAGTTATGAAATCAATATTTTGTGGTATTAAAAAAATGCTTTAAGTGACAATATTTTTCTTTTAAATTTGGAAGTAATTAATAAGTTATTATTGTAAGTATGTTCCCAAGCTTTTTATTTATTTTTTAAATAAAACAAATCATAAAAAACACGGCAGTTCATTCCGCTGTGGCGACCTCTGAAATAAAGGACAGGCATGGTGGCTCAGTGGTTAGCACTGTTGCCTCACAGCAAGGATGCTGGTTTAAGTCGTTGTGTGTGAATGATTGTGTATGGGTGTTTCCCAATACTGGGTTGCAGCCGGAAGGGTATCTGCTGCGTAAAACATATGCTGGACTTGTTGGCGGTTCATTCCACTGTGGTGACCTTTGAAATAGAGAATAAGCCGAAGAAAAATGAGTGAACGAATGAAAAACATTTCAGTAAACCCATGCTGAATGCTGAAAATATTACACAGAAAAAATAATAATAATAATAATAATAATAATAATAATAATAATAATAAAACAGTTATTATTCAGTTTTGGTTTAGTTGTTGTTTTTATAATTACTGCCCATAAATCACACTGCTGCACACAAAATGTAGAATTGCATTTAAAAGAGACAAAATAAATGACTAATAATGCTACTTATTTGTTTCTTAATTAGCCAATGAATCACAAAATTGTATAAAAACCTGACTACAATTTATTACAATATGCAGAGATGTTTTTTTTTTTTCCTTTCAGGGGTTCGGTTTTTATAATACATTCTGATACTTCATAAACAACCTTGAAAGGACTAAGTCTTCCAAAAAACAACAACTTTGTCTGTAAACAAGATAAATAGAATAAATACATGATCATTTTCACAGGTAAATAAAAACAAGCTACAATACAGCATGCAGTAGAATACACAAGCAACTGTAATGTAAACTAAAATGCATAGAAACAGTCCAGACATTAAGGCATCAATATTTTACCTCTAAATCTACCATAAGATTAAAGCAATCTGTCAAAAAATTCTCAAAAAGCCATAATTCAAAAACGTAAATATAAAAAGCACACACATCTTTTTGGTCAACTATTCGGTCAAAACCAAGCTGGCATCCAATGCTTCAAGGACATAATATGATCAGGGAGTTGAGCTGCTGGCCAGGCCAAACATTTAAGAGCACATCTGCTTAAGCTCCATCTGGACCAGTCCAAATCAGCCTCGTTCTCACTGACCCCCATATAAAGTCAACTTCAGCTGGAATCGCATCAGATATTCACTGATGCCAGAATCACATCAAACCAACTCACGTCACTGCATTCCTACAACTCTATTCATGACCAGGCAGACGGAGAGACCATTAAACACAGAGATCAGATCCAAAGTTATCCATACTGTGGTTAAAAAATGGCTAGTGTAATAAACTCTTCAATATGAAGCTGTATTGAATTAAATATGTTTGTGAAGGACTCTGGGGCTCTGTAATGGTCAGAGTGAAATAGAATAAAAACATGTATAAATGAATGAATGAATGAACGAACGTATGAACGAATGAATGAATGAATTAATGTTCATGTGAAATAACATTTTATTTGTCCAATATTGCATACTGAATGACCAGTGTTGGGGGTAACACATTACAAGTAACGCAAATTACGTAATAATATTACTTTTCTAAGTAACGAGTAATGTATTACTTAAAAAAAATAAGTAATAATATTTGAGTAATTTTTTTCGAAAATGTAACGTGTTACTTTTTAGTTTAATTAGCTTTTAAAAAATAAATCGATTAATTAAAATGAAAGTAGTCACAATAAAACATGCAGTCAATAAATGTGTCCATTAATGCATTGAAGAAAAGGAAAAGGGGATCGTCTCAGTGATTTTACTCAAGACAAATAGTAGCAAACACGTTGCTTAAAACTTTCAGTAATCTGTATATACTGCATGTATAGCTCTGGGGTAAGGAAATTCTCAGGTAACATTATCCTAAAATATTACTTGTGGATGTATTTTTAAGGTAAATGAAGGTGTAGGTTATACAGTGCATTGTTAATTGCAGAATATCACTATTAAAAAAGAAAAAAATGACAAGTTCAGACAAAGATCAAGCCTCAGCCAGGTAATAAAAAGTAACGCAAATGTAAC
>NC_079443.1:40725646-40785646 GCF_903798145.1 Danio aesculapii
CTGTAACATTTGATGCATTTTGAATGTCAAAAAATGCCACTAGGTTTATGTTTTGTCAATTTGAATTACAAGGACATAAGATATGTCCTCACAAATCACCTCAAGTCATGCCCATATGGTTATACAAATTTCTGTCTACCTAAACCAGCACAAACACACACATACACGCAAATCCACCCACACACAATGTATGTTTAAATATTATGTGAAATGTTTTTGTAAAAATATAGTTTATTATATATATATATATATATATATATATATATATATATATATATATATATATATATATATATATATTTTATATATATATATATATATTTTTTTTTATTTAATATAGTTCATAATATAGTTTGTTAATAAAAAAAATAAAACAATACATAAATACATGTTAAAAAAAATTCTAACATCAAAAAAGTCTATAGATATTAAATTTATAGATATTAAAAAAATTGATTATAGATATAGAAAGACTAATTTATTAATAGAAATATGATAATCTACACGAAAAAAATCCTAGGATGTTGCAACCCATCATTGGGTCAAACATGAACAAACTCAAAGTGTAATTTAAAGCTAATTGGAAAAAAAACCTTGTGGTTTGTTCATATTTGACCCTCTGTTGGGTTACAATACAACATTTTTTAGTGTAAGGTTTTCTGTTATTTCTGATGAAATTTCATATGAAATTCTCAACTGTGCAATAAATCCTGATGTAACTAACCATTATGATCAGCAGCGATCTAGCGTTCTGTCACTTAATGAAGTACAAATCCCGTAATGCACTTTGTACACAAACCTGTTCCGGTGTTCCATTGATTACAGCACAGACACACACACACACACATCAGAGTCTTGTTAACTGTTTTGTGACATTACGACACAGAATCCATTGTTTAGCCTAAGTTGTTAACACTAACTAAGTTGTGTTTTGACCCTTTGTCTTGTGTTATTGTTTTGATTCATTGCTGCCTGTACCGACTATTCGCCTGTTCCTTGACCACAACTTTCAACTGCTTTGCATATGCCTATTTGACCCTGTTGACTATGGAATAAAATCACTGTCTTAAATATTTTGTGCGTGAATAAAATTCACGCATCCGTATTTATAAAATCGCAAAGGAAAACGGAACGTACTCGTAATTTTTACAAGGGTACAATTCCAAAATCTGCGATTAGAACAGACACAGATACAACATTTTCTTTGTTTGTTTGTATATGACTGATACATTTACAATGGGTGTACTTTACAAACATGAAATACAGTTTCACCATGGACACGAAGTTCTGATTACGAGTACGAATCAAACAGCGACACTTCACTGTCAAAATTACATCACCGCTGTCACAGGCATTAATAAACAAGCGAGAGTCATCGATCACAAGGGCGCATCTGCTGGGCACTCAAGCTCCCCACACACTGTCTCAGGTAAGATTTTTGTTATTTCCTCTTTGAGAAATGTCTGTCATGAGCTGTAATAAAGGTTAAGGCTTAATGAGGTCCATTTTCGCTGTGTTTCTTGGACATTTTACAGAATCAAAATTAAGAACGGGCCGAGGATAGTAAGCTAGCATAATGTTAGATAACATTAAAGGCAGCGAGCGCAGAGCTTCTTAGTGAATCACTTAACGGTGTTCAACTATAACATGACATCTGTTGATTAGGAAACCTTTTTTTAACTGTTTAAGTAACTCACAAACACCCTATAAGATCACCAGAGAACACAAACTAAATTTGACAGATGTATCCAGTATAGGTAGATAAAATAAAGAAAAGTTTTACTCTTTTAATGAATTAACTTTAAACAAACCAGAATAAGCAAAATATAATGTAGTAATTAAACAATCACCAATATAGAACATACACACACGGAAAGAGAAAAGCACACAGAATAGTATAAGGCTAAATGGTAATATAAATGTTTATGGTAATAGTTTATTAATTATAATGATACAATATAATGTAACTAATAGTTTAATCAAGTAATATAACAAACAAATAATAACAAATAACAAACATTTATATTATTAGTTACTAATACCTTACTTTGTGCAAATTTAAAGATAATATATATATATATATATATATATAAAAAAAAAATATATATATATATGAACATATCATCTCCTTTCCATACATCAATTAGGAGCTTAATTATTCAGCTTTCAGATGACATACAGGTCTGTTTCAAATGATTGCCCCTCATGTCTGGTTTTTGTGGTCTGGGGACACATATTTAACATATTTAATATTTATTTTGATTCATAGTGTCATAAAAATGTTTAACGTTACACACTTCTAGTAAGCACAAGCCCTTAAATATTTAAACACAGCGAAAATGGACCTCATTAGGTCTCAACCTTTATTACAGCTCATGACGGACATTTCTCAAAAGGGGGAATAGCAAAAATCTTACCTGAGACAGTGTTTGGGGAGCTTGAGTGCCCAGCAGATCCGCCCTTGTGATCGATGACTCTCGCTTGTTTATTAATGCCTGTGACAGTGATGACGTAAATTTGACAGTGAAGTGTCGTTGTTTGATTCGTACTAGAATCCAGACTTCGTGTCCATGGTGAAAGTGTATTTCGTGTTTTTAAAGTACACCCATCATAAATTTATCAGTCATATACAAACAAACAAAGAAAATGTTGTATCTCTGTCTGTTCTAATCGCAGATTTTGGAATTGTACCCTCGTAAAATTACGAGTACGTTCTGTTTTCCTTTACGATTTTATAATTACGGATTCGTGAATTTTATTAAGGCACTAAATATTTATGACAGTGATTTTATTCCATAGTTAGTGTCAATTCTTAATAATAATAATAGTGACAATTCTTGTAATAAACTGCACGCGGATCTGCACTCCATTGTCAGGGTCATCACATGACACTAACTAACAAATAAATAACTATACAAATTTGAAATATTACAAACGTATGAACAAATATTACAGACATAAAAACTATTTTTCAAATAAGTGTAATGTTTATATAGTACATGTATGCAAATATCATTAGTGTGAAAAGGAACACATGCTTTTTGCCATTATATACCGCTATATTACCCAGAAACTTTCGTAAAACATGCTGAAATATATGTATGTTTTTGCAGTTTCACAAAAATATAGGTTGAACAACATATTTCCTATATGTCCATCACAATCAGCTAGTATTGAATAAACAAACACATCTACTGTAGCTCAATAACAGTTATAAGACTTCTTTAAAGAGACTTGTGTATGGTAAATATCTATCTAGAGTTTTGAAACAAAGGTATTCCAAACTGAATTACGCTTGGAAATCTCCAGATAATTCATATAACATCTGCAAGCACAAGACCCTCTACTAGATCACATCAGAATTATCTCCAGAGTTGCTGATCTGCTCTATTCATAACACTTATTTCTATTGCAGAGACGAAGCACAAGCTTAGCTCAGCCTGAACACAAGTGAAAGTAAAGTTCATCTTTCACCATTATTTTTTACTACATCAACAGAACACGCAAACTTAGAGTTCAAGACCGAAGGTTTGTGAAATACTTTCTAGAATAAAATGCGTTTTTTGTCCTTGCACAGAGGCCAATTGTTCATCATGGCTGTTTCTCATGGCCGGCCATCAGTTATGGGTTATGAAAGCTTATTTTACATGTTTTCATTTCAGTGCTGAGAGTTCATCTCAAAAGAGGCTCTTATTGTATGGAAAAGAGCTACATTCTTTCTTGGCAAAGACCTCTCGTGATCATCTTGATCATGTTTTCTTATCAATTTAACAAAGACATATTTTTTTAGAGATACATTTTGCTAAATATGCATTACTTGTGTATTTTCTTTAACTACATGGTTTAAAAGTAAAGATCATCATTTATTGCATGCCTTCTACTTAATTATCATCCATCGTTAAATTAGAATTGTATGACAATTCAGTCTTTTCAGTACAATATTGATAACTTTATAATCAGTTGTAATATTTACATTAAGATTACAGTTTAATTACCGAAGTATACTAATGTTTATATTGCTATATCATATATATATAATAGTTATATCACTTTATTTTGATAGTACATTTAACATATTTTGTTGATTTAAGTTTCATTCCAACTACATGCCAACTGATTCTCATTAGGGTTAGCTCAAGCTTGCAAAAGTAATAGTCAGGAGAAAGGCTGTTGGTGGAGCAGTGTCAGTTGGCATGAAGTTGCAATGCAACATAGTCAACAAAATGTGTAATAGGGACTTTCAAAATAAAGTGATACCTAAATAGTAAGTAAATATTACTGATTGATTTGTTCATATATTCAATGTTAACATCCTGGAAATATATTTTAAATAGTAAATCATATTTAATTTAAAAATTGTATTACATTTATAATTAAAAAAATAAATATATACAAAGTAATACATTCATTAAAACTTTCAATGTACAGTACATATATTTTATTAAACACAACTGTAGTAACACTAGAAATAAATTCATTCATTTATTTTTCCTTCAGCTTATTCCCTTATTCATCAGGGGTCGCCACAGTGGCATGAACTGCCAACTATACGTTTTATGGAGCCAATGCCCTTCTGCTGCACCCCAGTATTGGGAAACACTCATAAACGCTCTCATTCATGCACAATTTAGTTCATCCAATTCATGGCTGACACTAGAACATGAAAACTCCATGTAGAAATGCTGACTGGGGACTTGAACCAGCGACCTTCTTGTTGTGAGATGACAGTGCTAACCACTAAGCCACCATGCCACCATTGTACCCTGATAAATCTGTTTTTAATCATCATGGTCAAATCGAACAAAAAAAAAGATCAATCTTAATTTTAAGGTACAATTCTCAAAATTAATAAACCATTTACTATTATTTTGCCTCAATAAACACCTAATTTGCTGCTTATTAAGTTATTAAGCTAGTAGTTAGGTTTAAGAATTAGGCAGGATTACAGATGTAGAGTACAAATAAACACAAGTAATAAGCCACTAGTTAAAGTGTTACTGAAAATGATGAAATTTTGTACCACCTTAAATGCTTCATTATAGATCAACAGTCAAACAAATCCTCCATATGACTGACATTTCTTTGAACTAATGAGTTCTTCCAGCTGTCAGAAACAGACGTCATGGTTTGTCAGTTGAGTCTCTGCTGTTGACCTTTGGTGCGAGTTGCAGACGTTTACAGGCTGACTCATATCTGCTTCATCAGCACTGAGAGCAAATATACTGTGGGAGCTCCTCTGGAATCCTCTGCCAGACGGGTATCAGGCAATCCCATGGTAGCGCATGATCGCTCAATGATCAGATAACAGCGCAAAAATGTTCACATCACTGCATACATGGCCAAATCGTGATGCCTGCCTGCACAATCACTATGAGGAGACACAACACCTTAGGATTATAGGTTCTGTCAACAACCTGTGTAGTTTGAGATATTATTGATATATTATTATTAAAGTTTTTGTATTCCATATTGTAAGCTAAATTGGTATGAAGAGCAAAACAAAGAGTGACAGAGATCGTACATGTAAAAATCCTGTCAAATGTGTTATGTTATGGGGATATTTGGAACAGGTAAAGTAAAAAAAAGGCTCTTTAATCAAAATATGACATTTAAATGATTTAATCAATACAACAACTATGCAAAAAATATAACTTTTTATTAACAATGAAAACTTTAACATTTCATCTCAATGTCATAAAATGCCTCTAAATTATCATGTTGATGAACCTGCACTTAATAACAGAGAAAAATGCTGCATTTTCTTTGTTAAATATTTTGGTGAAAAGGTCGTTTTTTTATTGTTTTTGTTAGCAAACAAAGTGTTCTTTGAGCTTTATATAATTGAAGTTGAAGTCACATGGAATGTTTTGACAATGTGTTTGGCTCCTTTTTTGGACTGTGAATGTTTCAACCCAGGCTCATTTTGAAAATGTACCCCTATATACATTTCTAGAGTGTGTGAAATACATCCCAGGAGCTATTTTTTTCCGTTTGTTTTCACAAATCCACTAGAGGCCGCTGTGTATGCTTTTTTAGATCTCAAATTTCTCTGACTGACTAACTGACCGATCGACTGACCCACCCTTCTCCTTCCACAATCCCAACCACTAGTATTTGCAAGTGCACCGAGTGACCCGAGTCAACCTCTTTCCAAAACCCAACCAACAGTTTTAAAAAGCAATTCAGAATAAGAAAAAAGCCTTCATTCTGATTCTGGCGCGCTTGAACAGTTGAATGTTTTTCAACTTCTGCCGTGAGCAACAAACCTATGTGACTCGACTGATCCACAATTCACTTTGGCAACACTTGACTTTATTGATAGTAAATGAAAAGCATCAATGCTGATTCCATGTGTGAATGCTGAGGGAGCTCTCAGATTTCATCTAAAATATTTTAATTTGTGTTCTGAAGATAAAAGAAAGGGGTTTGGAATGACAAGAGGGTTCATTTTTGAGTGTCTAACCTATTAATATCACTTTGTTGGCCTCTGTGTTGATCCTGATTGATTCTCTTGTGTGTATCCAAAATGCTGATTATGTATAATGCAGTACCTCAAGTACCTCAGTACCCAAGTTAGAGTTAGACCTTGTTGATAGAAACCTTTTGCTTTTTAATTACAATAAATATCACATTAAAAAATAATGACATAATAGTCATGGAATAAGAATATGAAAATAACTAAGTTGACCAAAAAAAGTTTTCCTTAAGATTCAAATGTAACAGTTTATATCCTACTGGAAAAGGAAATGCAGGCAGCAATAATCTGCCTTTAGGAGTTACAGCCTGCAGACATCTAAAACGCTATATACCCTCATATGCTTATTTACACAGAGCTTCTCTCATTTCCCCTCATGTGGCATTTTTATATCCTCCAGATTCGACGGGGCATTTAGAGCTGCGGGTCTGAAGTCTGTATGTTCCAGTGTGATTGACAGGATCCTGTGGACATGCTGTAGCACCACGGCTACTCTCTCTGCCTGGTTGGGCCCTAATAAAAACATATCCAGCAGAAACAGCTTTGTGCTAGCCGGTGTGACTGACTGTAGCTTACGTGGACCTTCAGTCCATTCTACGAATGTGGGCCAATTTAGGCAGTTATGCGGCACTGGTGGTATTCATTCGGCACAGAGCCTAAAGTGGCCCACTTGTACAATGGCAAAGGGGGGCAAAATATTCAAATTCATATATGGGCCATTTAAGGCAAAGATTTGGCACCCATGGCAAAATGTCATCTGAATGTGAGCCTAATGTGGCCCATGTGGAACATGATACATTTGGCCCAAATGATGGAGGACAAAAGTGGGCCACAGTTGGCAAAAATGTGGCATAGTCATTTAAGGGTAATCTGGGTCTAAACCTAAAGTGGCTCACACGTGTAGGTGCAAATGTGGCCCAGTTATCTTAAGACATGTGTGCCAGTTTTGGCAAATATTTGGCACAGTAAGCTCTGGCTATTGCGGCTGTGACCCTAATGTGGCCCAGAGAAAATATGGCAAATGTAGTCCAGTTATCCTAAAACAAATGTGGGCTACTTTTGGCAAATATTTGGCACAGTAAACTCTGGCTACTGTGGCTGTGAACCTAAAGCGGCCCAGGGAAGATATGGCAAATATGGCCCAGTTATCTTAAAACATATGTGGACCACATAGACCGCCCAAGTGCCATCATTCCATGCGGTATATGGGCCGGATGTAAGTGTCTGGTGTGGGCCGGATTTGAGCCACAATAATTTTGCCAGCTGGGAAGGTTATGTCAAAAGTAGACAAAATAAATCCACAGAGTTCTCACAATGTCGGTTATGCCGATCAATGTGATCAGTTGGGGATACAATATGTATCAGTATATTATATAAACAACAAAATAATAACAGACTCAACCATGTCCCTCCATCTTGTCCATGCTTTGAGCAGAATTTCATTTTTTAAATCAAGAAGAAAACTCAGCACTACAACCAAGGCTCCTTACTGTTATAGACAATAACTGCATTTGGAGTGGAGTAACTTTGCAGATACTTTTCATGTTAAAAAGTGAACATTATGCACGTAATGAGGCTTTAAAATCCCTCTTTAACTTAATTATTAAGTAAGTTTGTTTATTTTAATAAAATGTCAAATGATCCTACGGTCAATAGCTGAGCATTCGCAATATAATAAAACGATTGTAAGAAGTGTGTGTTTGAATAGCTAGTCGTAACCTGCTTATCCTTGGTGTGTTTCTAAAAAGAGCAGTAGTAAAACAGCTGCATCTCGATTGTCGATCGATAGCAAGATACGCTTGAGCTTTTGTCCATTTCATCGAGGAAGAAATGGCCATGAACAAGAACACGTTCTCTGCGACATGTTAGCATCCTCCTGTTTTGTTCCTCAAACATTTGCTGCCACAAGAGGCCTTGGGATGTTGTGCTTCAGATCCTATTAGCGTTGTGGCATAGAACTGCTTTGTCCTTGAAACTGATGAAAATATGGAGTTTAAAAAAGCCATTTGCCTGTTTCCTTTAGTTCCAGTGATATGTTTCCCATTCTCTAGAGAGAGAGTTTACAAACTTCCAAATGAACAATGAAAAGCAGCTTTTCAGACACAATTGTGTGTAAGAGTATATCATGGGATTTTCATGGGTACTTATCAAGGGAATATTTCACAATTTTCAAAAATTACCAAAAAAAAAAAAACATGCTTTAAAGAATTGCAGGGATTTATACTTGCAAGTTGTGCTCACATCAGTGTTCATATTTTTAAATTTAATAAAATTCATTACATAAAAAGTTACATTTCATTAATGCATTTGTTTTTCCAATTGTTTAGGATGGATGGAACATTTTGCCACATTTCTATACATATATAATATTTGTATACAATATAATGTTGTACATATTAACATTAGTTATTGCACTTGAAATATCAAAAACTAACAATAGACAACTTAATTTGCATTAACTTAGATCAGGGATTCACAAACTTTTCAGCCTGTGACCCCCAAAATCATAATGCCAATGACCCCCACCATCCTCTGAGATGATTAAAATTATACAAATCCTGCATGTTGCTTTATTCTTGAAGTAATTTAGGAGACAATCCTAGATGTTCTGTCATGGCCTGTGTTTATTTTAAATGTAGGTTAGTGCCGTAAAGGTATCAGAAAGTTTAACTTGGTGCCATAAAATAAATCTGCTGCATCTGATGCTCTTGCTGTGTCTTTAATATAATGTAATCACCGCAGGAGTCAGAATTCAACAGGAAAAAAATATCAATAATAATCGAAAAGCTGAACAATTTTACTTTCATGTTGTGTTTTTTTTTAACCAATAACTACGATTTTTATGTTCTGTAGGCTATGGATAAAATATGGTATTTCCTACTACCTAATTCTAATATTTCATTAAAATTAATTTGATTTTCGTAAATCACCAAGCGGCCCCCACTCATTATACTGCGATCCCCTTGGGGGTTCCAACCCCCACTTTGGGAACCACTGAAAATTGTTTAAATACTGAAATCAATGTATTACTTGGAATTTGTTTATTCTAGTAAATACATTAAATAGCATTAATAGAACATGATTTGTTTTATTATGAATACACCAAAAGTGTGTTCTGTGACTTTCTATGTATTTATATATCAGATAACTGTCAAGAGACCAAAACGTTACATGAAATAAATATTTAAGTAAGTATTGACACTAGTAGTGTAACAGATCACAAATCTCACACACAAAATTCACCAGCGCCAAGTTGCATTAAACTGTGATTTTAATCTTCACCATAAACATCAGTTTTATCTGAACTATAAACTGTTATCCCAGTACTTCTGTGGTATTTCACTATTTGTAACTAAATGAAAATGTAAAAACATAATCTCTCTCGAACAAACACAGATTTGAATGCAGCGCTCGAAGGATTAATAAATGCAAGTCATTAATTATTATTCATGTTGCGAGGATTTGAATTGAAATCACGATCTTTTAATGTTTAACTGTGCAGCTTTACACAATGCATTAATGCAGGCTAAACAATCATTTAAAAAAATAAATTATTAATTATTCAAAAGCCTAGAAAGCATTTAGGTCCCACCACAACTTTTTTCGTCATCATTATATTTTACAGGGAACCAAAAGTGCTTTCATACACGTGATTTGAATGACGTGGGAAGCAATCTCTCTGCAACAGCTATAAATATTGTGATAACCTAAGAATTCAAAAAAGTTATTAATTAGCAGGTCACGTGCATTTCCAAACTGTGGGTTGGGATCTGTTGCGACACCTAATTGATAGAGAGGGTTTTTTTTATAGAATGAGTACTCCAAATTAAAAGTAACGTAAAGTAAAATAAAAAGTAAAGTAAAAGTGAAGTAAAGTAAAAATTGTGTACTGAATTTGCAGGCCAGTAGGCATTAACCTCAAATAGGACAATGTCCTGTGAATATAAAGCCTAAAACTAATTCACCAAGCAGAATTTAAGTAAAATTTTATATATTTTGTCATAACACAATCCTGCAAAATGCCACTACTTTATCCCTCTCAGCTGACTGAAATAAAAAACTGCAACGCATCACTGTATCATATGTTGCAACTGAAATGTTCACACTGTAAATCCCTGATATACAGTATATAACATTACTACATTGTATTCCTACAAACATATCCAGGGTTAGAGTACATTATGAAGACCTCTGAATAGAAGCTTGTTTAACTACAACCACAGAACCAAAATAAAAGCAGGAGCTGCAGCTTGTGGTGTGTGGGTGGGCCTTTCGCTTCGAGAACTCTCCACAGATCAATCTCTTTTTATGAGGAAAAATAAGGTGTGAAATCAGCAAGCTGTTACTACTGGTAGAGGATGCTTCTCGGCTTAATGACTTGGCAGATGAGCAGAGAGCAGATAACCCTGAAGACATCATCTTCGACTGTTTATACAACCTACATCCATCACTTGGAGCTCCGTCTAATAAGATGGCCAGCGTAGAAGAAGCAGCTAATATATTAGAGGACGGAGCATGTCAGCTGGCGTTCGGGAGGTGACCTCTCCATCGCAGTGAGAGATTGGGAACTGCCACAGGGAGACAGACAGTCGGGTTGGCAGCTCTTGAACGTTGCCCGAATCACGCCATCTGACACAGGGATGGGAGAGAGCAGAGAAACAGGGCTGCCAGCACTGGGCACACACATGGTTAAGGGCCGGTTGCCATGACTCCTGCCTCTATGTCAGGACTTAGAGGACTGGACAGGGTCCTTGCTATGAGTCCAAACACCCGTGCCACCCCCACCGCGCTCACAATCAGTCCTTGAGTCCTCCTGTCCTCAAGCCATGCCATTCCCATATAGTGGCAATACATCAAACTGGAAAGGCAGACTCGGCGGGGCAGGCCAGGACATGTCACCTTGCAGTGGGTTTCAGGGTGTGAGGTCAGGTCTCGAAGCCTGTCAGCTTGGTGCTGGGCTCAAAAAACTGCCAAGGCCTGTCTTCAGCAGCTGTGGCCAGAGCCTGAGGAAAGAATCGGGCCCGGCCCATACCTTTGCTGAATAACAGAGGGTCCGTTCCTCTCCAACTACGCCAGATGAAGGTTAGGACCAGAGGCCATGACAGAGGGTCTCAGCCCAGTGAGAAAAATAGAGCATGAAGTCTGAAGGTTCTAGAGATATTCAATCACGCAATGTGTTGCTTCATGCATATAACCATATGTACCACAAGCTGTTATTTTTAACTCCTCCATACACAAAGTAATGTAAAAGCTTTCATGATGTGTATACAATTCTGTCATAATAATAAAGCAATAGACAGAAGGGTTAATGGATGCATGAAGATGTATTCTAAAAAGATGGATGGATGGATGGATGGATGGACAGACAAAGGAAGGATATTATGAAAAAGATGGGTAAAAAAATTATTGTAAAAAAAAGAAGTATGGATGGATAGATAAATAAAAATTGTAAACAAGATGGATAAATTGATAGATGAAGATTGTAAAAAATGGATGGATGGATGGATGGACAGAATAAGATTGTAAAAAAGATGGATGGATGGACAAATAGATAAAAATGTAAACAAGATGGATAAATGTATAGATGAAGATTGCAAGATTGATGGATAGATGGAAAATTGTAAAAAAGTTAATTGATAGATGGAGATAGAAAAAATGGATGGATGGTTGGTTGGATGGATAAAAGACGATTGTAAAAAAGATAAGTTAATGGATAGATGAAGATTGTAAAAAAATGATGAATGGATAGAAGATTGTAAAAAAGATGGATGGATGGATAGATGAAGATTGTAAAAAACGGATGGATAAATAGAAGATTGTAAAAAGATGAATGGATGGATAGATAAAATTGTAAAAAAAGATGGATGAATTGATAGATGAAGATTGTAAAAAGATGGATGGATGGATAGATAAATGGATAGAAGATTGTAAAAAAGATGGGTTAATGGATAAATTAAGGTTGAATAAAATATGGACGGATAGTTGGATGAATGAATTAATTGATAGATGGATGGATGGATGGATGGATGGATGGGTGGATGGATGTTTTTTAAAAAGATGGATGGATTGATGAATATTGCAAAAAAGATTAATGGGTGGATGGATGATAATTGTACAAAAGATGGATGGATGACCAGACAAAGAGACAGATATCATGAGCTTGTTATAAATGTATTGTCTGACCTATAGTAAGAGTATTAAAGATACAGGTTAAATATGTAAAGAAGAAAAAAACTCTTCAAACATTCAGCACTGAAGGATGAGATGGTGAAGGATGTACTGTAAGGCATCATCCTTAGTATTCACACTTCACTAGCCTCATGCTGTGTGCCTTCACTTTTATGAATTACTAATAATGCATATGCAGTGAGATCGAGATTGAGAAGAGTAAAAACAGTTGGACTGCTTGAAAGAGTCATGAAAATGTAATCACACTGCCACGAGAGGCTGGAGACAGCTTCTGTTTACTATTTGTGTTAGGAAATTCAAATATGCTACCGTTACGTTTTCCAGCTTGACTTGTATGTGTCACGGCTCATTTTCTTAGAGAGTTGTTGTCGACCCTGAGTTTAACTTAATGAAGGCAAGAAGAGGAAGTGAGCAAAGATGAAAGCGATAAAGAAATATACAGAAAAACAAGCAAATATATTTAGCTTGTCCTCTTCTCCTGCCATGTATTTAGCAATAAATTTATCTCAAAGACCTAAAGCTCGTCTTAACGGAAATAATGACTAGCCTTTTTTTTCCTTTTTTTGCATTTCATGGTGCACTGCATCACCATGACATCCCAGGAACATCATCATAATATATTGAATTACTAAATATCGGCTAACTTTCTAACTTTTAGAGTTTTGGTCCAATGGGAAACATTACAATCAACTTCAAAACAGCAAATAACCTAACCAAAAAGTGCATAAAGAAGTCACGGTTGTAAAGTGTCACGATTAGGGCATGATTTCAGCAGCTGCACAAGAAGTCACTGCATTATCTACTGTAAGACAGACTGTGCCTATCAAATAGCTTAGTTCACTCCTTATACATCGACTTTTTTTCACCACTCTGACAAGTAAATAACAGAAATCAGTCCTGCTCACTGACAGCCATGCAGGTATATCTACCACCTTATAAATGATGCAGCAAAATCTCAACTGGATTTCTACCCTCACACAAGATTATCGTAAACATGTGCACATACAGTCCACATATACAATAAAACTGTGATAGAATCAGTAATAAAAGAAAAAAACAAAAGGACAGAGAGAAGAGGCCAAGAGGCAGTAAAAGAACAAGAGCCCTACCAATATATTCAGAGGAAGAGTTAAGATGAAAAGATGGAGCTGGTGGAAGATTAGAGGATATGAAAGGAAAGAGAGATGTCTGGCCTCTCTCGAGGGTCAGATATAAACACAGAGAACTGCCAGAACTGGGCTACACTACATCAAGTAGCTTTTATGTAATATGTGCTGAATTAAAGATGCGTGAGGTGGCGACCACAGCATTAATTACTCCAGCGTCTGTGATGCTGTATTTGGACCCGAGCGCTGTTTTGGTTTGATTCTCACATCTGAAACGACAGCACAAGCACTTTGATGCTTTTGCTAATTAGCCTGCCAGACAAAGTGACCGCTGTTCTACCAAACTAATAAAAAAAGGCTATTAAAAAAAAGAACAATTGCAAGGGAGAGCGCTAAGTTTCTTTAAACCGGGAGCACTTCCTCGCAGATTAAAGAGTTCCCGTAAAAATGAAACTTTTGTCTGTTTACTGCATTATGTAACGTGTATTCCCTTGGCCTTGTGAATTATTTACAACCTTTTTTTAATAAGGACAATAAACACTCGCACTGAAAACTCTGTAAAATAGGTTTCTGATGTTATAAATTAAATAGATTATTGAAGGGCATTTTCAGTCATTCTACTTCCGAATTAGTGTGTTATTTCCACTTGAAGTGTCTTTGTAATTTACAAGCAATTGTTTCTAATAGAGATGCAGCTGTACTGAATTGCTGCATGAAAAAAGGACAAGAAAAGGTTTATTAATTACAGTAACTATGTGAAGGTACTTTGTCTGTTCCACAATACAATGCCTTTTCTCTGGACAAAATGACCAAATATGGTATGCCAGAAAAATTGGTATGGTCATCTTTCTATTGAGAAATTCCCTGTTAAAAATTGTAAAGGTGGCCTGTGAGGTTTGGTAGTATTACTGGATTTTTCCATTAGCCAAGATCATTCTAACCCTCTGTATACTGAATACATGTTGTTACCTTGTGTCTTACATTTTAGAACTCTATGCACTCTTAAACAGTGGTACAAGAACTCTATTATTCCTCTTTCCATCAAAGCATCATCTCCTATAAGCCCCTTGCCTGTTTTAGTTGCCATTCATTGATTATTCATTCTCTTTTCGGCTTGGTCCCTTTATTAATCAGAGGTCACGGCAGCGGAATGAACCACCAACTTCTCCAGCATATGTTTTATGCAGCGGATGCCCTTCCAGCTGCAACCCATCACTGGCAAACACCCATACACTCTCATTCAAACACATACACTATGGCCAATTTAGCTTAATCAATTCACCTATAGCACATGTCTTTGGACTTGTGGGGGAAATCGGAGCACCCGGAGGAAGCCCACACCAACACGAGGAGAACATGCAAACTCCAAACAGAAACGCTAACTGACCCAGCTGAGGCTCAAACCAGCGACCTTCTTGCTGTGAGGCAACATCGCTACCCCATTCCTTGATTATTTATCCATTTATTTTACTTTTACTTACTACATTTATCCTGGGTACCACTTTCTAATTTTCTTTTTTTTTTGCGGACCCACTTTATATTAGGCGGCCTTAATTACTACACTACCTGACAAAAGCAACAAATAATAACTTGACTTCTATTTGATCATTTGGAAAAGTGGCAGAAGGTAGATTTTTCAGATGAATCATCTGTTGAACTGCGTCCCAATCATCACAAATACTGAAGAAGGCCTGTTGCACCCGCATGGACCCAAGATTCTTACAGAAATCAGTCAAGTTTAGAGGGAAAAATCATGGTTTGGGGTTACATTCAGTATGGGGGTGTGCGAGAGATCTGCAGAGTGGATGGCAACAACAACAGCCTGAGGTATCAAGACATTTGTGCTGCCCGTTACATTACAAACCACAGGAGAGGGCAAATTCTTCAACAGGATAGCACTCCTCATACCTCAGCCTCCGCATCAAAGTTCCTGAAAGCAAAGAAGGTCAAGGTGCTCCAGGATTGGCCAGCCCAGTCACTAGACATGAACATTATTGAGGTAAGATAAAGGAGAAGGCATTGAAGATGAATCCAAAGATTCTTGATGAACTCTGGGAGTCCTGCAAGATCACTTTCTTTGCCATTCCTGATGACTTTATTAATAAGTTATTTGTAGTCATTGCAGAGATGTATAGATGAAGTTGTCCAAGCTCATAAAGTTCACACACAATGTTAATGCTTTTTTCACTGCACCATGACTTTATATACTATACCGTACAATATTTATGTTAAGTGACAAGACTTTTGTCTAAGCAAAGTCAGATCTTACTGTCCTAATTAAAAAAAAAAAAAAAAAAAAAAAAAAAAAAAAAATCAAGGCATGATCATATTTTATTTTTGTAAAATGTGCATAATCCAGAGGCCTTTGCCTTTCATATAAGCCACTTCTGATACCAAATTATAAACTAGAAGTCAAGTTGTTATTTGTTGTTCCTAAAACTTGGATACGCGACAAGACTTTTGTCAGGTAGTGTATGTACTTGCATCAAAAATATGTATACTGTACTGTGTTCATAATGTATGGCAGAACCCTCCTGGTGCCCTCGAGGTGAGATTAAGGACAGGTTTGGTGATATGGGTAGGCTTAATGGTGGGTTAAGGTTTAAAAGATGGTCAACAGTGCAATTACAGAAATTAATTCCTTACGTAATCACATGCAGTTATATATTCAATCATAAGGTTAATGTAAAAAAAAAAAAACATGTATTTACACTGTGCACATTGTAATAAATAATTAATTTCAGTGTATGTACATAATTAAGGCCACCTAATATAATGTGGGACCTTCCTGACTTTGCTTATGCTGAATTGTAAGATCTGTGTTGTATGTTCTTTTCCTGAT
Organism: Danio aesculapii; assembly: GCF_903798145.1. Taxonomy (NCBI): domain Eukaryota; kingdom Metazoa; phylum Chordata; class Actinopteri; order Cypriniformes; family Danionidae; genus Danio; species Danio aesculapii. The sequence goes on from NC_079443.1 coordinate 40,742,259, forward strand.
GTGGTATATTTCTGTTATACATGAATTGTCCTTAACTGCACAAAGAATAATAAACTGAAGTGAACAAATAACAAAATATTTTTACAGAATTTGCACTGATCTCATTTTGGAGCCTCAAAATCATGTCCACTATTAGTTATATGGAAAATATCTCCTTGTGAGCTATACAATAGCTGCATTTTGATTCTGAATGACAGGTTGGTGCGTAAATTATGAGTACATACAGTATAAATTGCTAACTACATTTGAGTGACTATTCCTTTAAGAATGAATTTCCCATGCTGGTATCCACTTTTGTTTTGTGCTTCCAGCATTTGTTATTAGACGGCTGCTGAGAATATGGCATATGAGTTCAGGAGTCTTGAGGTCACGGATTCACAATATCTGGCCAATTCCAAAGTAGAGAGAAATATTGAAAGAGGGAACTTTCATATGACACACATAATTCTCCATCGTGCCATGACATAAGCGACCCCCCCCTCCCCCTCTTGTCCTTGAGATACCTACTTCCACTGCCAGAAAGGAAATAAAGAAAAGGATTTGAGTACATTACCTTTACTCTCGCAGATGAAGTAGAAGAGAGAGAAACAACTTGAGTCAGTGGAAAAAAAGGTATGGATTCCTGCTTAGAGGAAAGGGCTGGTTTAATAACAGACTTATGCTGCCTAAATGATTTGTTATTAGACACCAAGCTGGTTTTGACAATCACCTTTGTAGTCTGTAATTTCACTTAAATGGTCAGTGATTCCTATAATTTCAGCCTAATCGTTTTCTCATTTTCCTCAGGCGGCCTGGTTCACGCATGCTTGAGTTCTGCAGGACAGGTTCGTTTCTGCAGCAAACGCACGGCGGTGTAAGAATGAATTGCTAAAGAAATGAGGGTTTAAGCTAGGGATTGCAGCAGAGCATATGAGAAAGTCAAACATCTTAGAAAGGCATTTTGATAACACTTTATGAGTTTCATTAAAGTCAATAATGTAATAGCACACCCATTCCGCTATCATTTGCTCACTCTCAAGGGCACAGCTAAAAAAAAAAAAAAGTTCAAAAAGTCTAATAAAAGTAGTCCATTGACTTTTTTTACATTACTGATTATAAATGCCATTGGTTTTGCAGACGTGGTTTAAGAGCTACTGCAAATGTAAGCCCTTACAGATATTTGTACATTTACTCCGTAATAAATATGTACAATTAGAGTAAACATCATTAAGACCTACATAATGTACAAGGGCTTTGTGAAATACTGTTGATTTCATCTTAAGTGTGGATTATTCAACAGGTTCATTCTGAAAATGTACCCATATATACATTTCTGAAGATCGCGAAATATGTAGCCAGAGGTACATATGGCTGCATTTCATATTTAAAATGAATGCTACTGGGCAGTAGGTGCGACACTGTTCCTTTTCGTGCTTAAGAGCTGACCTCCACTGTTACCAGTTTGTCCAGTGGCTCGCTGCATACTTCGGTGGACTTGTGACATTGAGTGGAGTTGATTGCGATGACAGGGTTCAAGTTTGGCAAAGAACGGTTCCAGAAAGCAGGTAAGACAAAAACAGAAGCCAAAAAAATACAATAAACAAGTAAATAACAGGGTGAGAATGTGGTAAAATCTGAAAACGTGGTAAAAAAACCAGGGTGCCATTAGGGTTATTCTTTTTCTGGAATGCTTTTGAAAACACTGAGTTGAGATTAGGGAGCTGGGTGGGTGGGTCAATAGATGCTTTTGAAAACACTACCGGTTGGGTTTAGGGAAGGACAGTATATAGTCGCTCAGTCAGTCAGTTTGTCGACAGCGGCCTCTGGTGGATTTACACTAAACAGGCAGGCATGAATGGCACTCGCGAGAGAAATTTGAGACCTCAAAAAGCATACACAGCGGCCTCTGGAGGGTCTCTTCCTTAATTATATTAAGAGTTGAAAGCAAGGCACTAATTATTGATGTGCAATTTTACTCTTTTCCACTCCATTTTCAAAGTTTTGGGTTTGATCAAGTAAAACTTGGTGTATATTATTTACTCTTTATAGTGCATGTTTGGATGGACTGGTGCTTGTTTTTTTATTTAATATTATTATTATTATTATTTCAAACTATTATTATTATTATTATTATTATTATTATTGATTAATTTACTTATTTTTTTCTGTATTTTATTGTTATTATCTGTATAACAAGTATTATAGATTGTATAAATGTTTTTGTTCTGTTTTGAGCAAAAAACTAATTTATAAAATTTATTAATTTATTAAAAAATATATTAAAAAAACATTCTAAGAAAAATGACATCACTTTGTTTTAATGGTTACTTTAACACATTTTGTTAATTATAAGTTTTGTTTATTGTAAGTTTTTAATTAAATTTCGTTGATTATAAGTGATTAAAACTACTGGCAACTACTTCTCATTAGGTTAAGGTTAGGGTTAATGTAAGTTCTTATAATTCTTATAGTCAGGAGAAAGTGTGTTGGTGGAGCAGTGTCAGCAGATTTTAACCCTTTAACTGCCCCACCAACAAAAAAAATGGATTGCATTTCTTAACTCCTAATGTCACAAGTTAACACACTCAATGCATTTTTTTCAGCACATTGAATAACTTATTAAATTTCAACCTCTACCAAATTAATACATATAATATGAAAAATCTTGATTTTTTTGAAGTATGCAATAAAAATATTCTTGTTTTTCATTCTTTATATTATTTCAAGAGTCATTATTTTAAACAGTCAGATTTTGGTCAATCATTTGGTAGAGCAGGCAGTAGACAGTCTGCTAATACTTTCCCTGAGAATTAGTTAGCATTTGGTTGCAATGTAACTTATTCAACAAAATGTCCAAAAGAGATCATCAAAATAAAGTGATACCAGAAAAAGAAACAAATTATTTACCACATTTGTATCTACAATGTAGAGGTGTGAACCTATACTGGTCTCACGGTTTGTTTACGATTATCATGCTATCGATTCGGTTCAATTCAATATTTCGGTGCACCACGGTGCATTGACGATGCTTTCCATATACAGTGTTGTATTTTGGCGGGTGGCTATAACAAGCTGTCTGTATAAACACACACACACACGGACACACAGCACCACACTGTCTCTCATTCACACACATACACAAACATAGACAGCACCAAACAAACACACACACGCACACACACGCCACGTGCGCTTGCTTGGTCGCTCACTCAGGAGCGATATTGTGAGACCGCCCACTCCTGTTAAAATTACACCAGAGTTACCGACCGCTCCCGCGCTTTATTAGGAATGCATACAGCAGACAGCAAAAGAGAGGGGAGGAAGAGTCACACCAGCAGGTTAAATGGGCCACAGTGACATAGAGAGAGAAATGGAGTTCACTTTCATTCTCTCAATCGCAGGGAAATAAGGGCTTCTGCTGTAAGTGCCAGTAAAAGACTTTCCAGAAAACACACGCACAATGAAATTTTTAAGTAGTTGGCGCCTGTAGTGTTGTAAATACCCGCGCTCGCCTCCCTCGCGACAGAGCGCATACGAGATAAATGACGTCAGTACATAATAACCAGTTATGATTATTACTGAACAGATACCGAATTGTCCGCATCTGCATATCGGTGCACCAAAGAAACAATTAATTTTGACAACCCTACTACAATGTGTTTTACATTTTTTCCTCAGTGAAAAAGGTCAATATTTGTGACTGCTGCATGTCGCATGACTTGACACTTGGTAATGTATGTGTGGTCTGTGTGTTTCTCTCTGAAAGACACAAATAATTTGAATTTCTGATTAAGTGCACCAATGCATGAAAAGAAAAAATATATACTCTTGAAAAACAAACACCAATTATAAGCAAGCATTGAGTAAAGAGAACAGTTATCACCAGCTGAGTGTTATAAAGGGTGGACACCCACTAGCAGATACATAAATCAGTGCACAATATAGAAAAGGTCAAGCTTTTACGAATTAATACTTATTTGCATTTACTCAAAAAAAATAAATAAATAGTATGACCACAGAAGGAATATGGGACACAAGCAATATAGAATAATATCATGGTATTTTGCTGTTTTATCCCATGCTATAAAAAAGCAATTTTCTAAAAGCTTACTTGACATTGACATTGAAAAATATATATATTCATGCACTAAAATAATTTTAATACAACTCTACACCTTCATCTGATTGTGTTATGAATATGCTAATAAATATCCACCTCCCCACAATCATAAAAGTTTGGAATACAACTTATCCATTTTAACTCCCTCAAATGCCAGTGCTGGTTTAATTCATATGTTTAAACCAGAAACTGATTCTTACACAGTAATAATACTTATACAGAGTCAATGTACTACAGCTCAACAACATTAAACATGTAATGGGAATTGATTTAACTGATAATGTTATTTAAAAACTAATAATATGTTGCTAATCTTACAATGTTTGTTCTCACACCATGTCTTAACACGTGAAGTGGCACTGTGGATCTTATAAAAGGTATCTTTGTCCAAACACTCTGTGATAGTGTGGGTCAAAGTTTCTATTTTAGAAGTGATTTCTATTCCTGCAACGTTGTGGCTGGAACAGTAGTATAAGCTACAATGACCACCTCAGGTGCTGATCATGTGCCATTTATATCAAAGATGATACGGCACCATGTTGGTGTTTCGTAACATCAAATTTTTACGAGGTGCGTCGTTAGCCCAACGCTCAACCCCCAACCTGGAGGACCAGGACAAACACACATACAATAGGGACAATTTAGCTTACCCAATTCACCTATAGCAATCATGTGCTTTATTTAGTGTTAAATGTTACCAGTGTGAGTTTGAATACCATTTTATGTAACATTTGATGCCATAATGAAAACATCAGCAGATCTTGAAAATAAAATATGCAGTAAACATGTAGTTTAAACATGAAAATATTTTTTTTAAATAATGCTAATGATTATTTATTCATTAACATCCCTAGACAGCAATAGTCATGGGGCATTCAAACAGAAAAGGAATGTTCCAGAGAAGGAACCAAAAATATTGCTAAAACTGTAATCATAGGAAGCCCCAAGAACAATTTTGTGTGACAAAAAAACTACTTTGTTCATCAATGTTTTTCATAACAGATTAGAGATTGTTTACTACAGGCAATACAACCCTTTGCTGCTGCACTGTTCATTGCACTACTGACTCTAATAACAACATGTTATATATTGTGAGTAAATCTGCAAGTAAATAAGTAAATGCACAAGTAAATATGTAAATGCGGCTGTGGTAAACGCGTACCCTGTTGAACTTGACAAGAGGGGAATATATAGACAAACAAGGTCATATTTACATTTTTTTTTTTTAGCTTTTTATGATTACATGTTTACAGTTGAACCACTGAACATCCTTTTCTGGACTTTAAGCATCTCTGGACCATTGCAGTCAATGGAGGATGTGGGAGCTCTCACATCTCATCTAATAAAAATAAAATAAAAAAATCTTATTTTGTGTTCTGAAGATGAACTACTTAGGGGTTTGAAATGACAAGAGAGTGAGTAATTAATGACATTATTTACATTTTGGGCGAACTAACCCTTTTAAGGTTTCTGTGGTGTCACATATGAGGAAAGCCAAAATGCTTGTCGCTGGAATCATTGCGTTACTTGTTTTTAGGACACAGTGACAGTTACCTTCTAAAAATCAACAAGTCTGTCTTCTCAAAAAGACAGTCAGACGGTTGCAGCTCACCCAGAACACAGCGGCCAGGATTCTGACCAGAACCAGAAAATCAGAGCATATCACACCTGTCCTCAGGTCTTTACACTGGCTCTCAGTTACATTCAAGATGGATTTTAAACTGTCACTACTGGTCTATAAATCAATAAATGGCCTAGGACCTCAATACATTACACATAAAAGATCACTCAGATCATTAAGATCATATAAATTAGAAATTCCAAGAGTTCAGTCAAAGCAGGGTGAATCTGCCTTCAGCTACTACACCCCCAACTTCTGGAATCAGCTTCCAGAAATGATCAGATATGCTCCAACAAGACTGAAAACACATCTGTTTAGCTGTACCTTTACTGAATAAGCACTGTGCTACGTCTGACAGATCACACTATTATGTCTTTCCTTTCTTTTTCATTCTTTTATAATCTTTTGACACATTTTACTATGTTATAATCTGTTTTTAATCTTTTTAAATTATTTTAATCATTTTTATTTCTTGTTTCTTTTATTCTTGTTTATGTAAAGCACTTTGGGTTACCATTGTGTATGAAATGTGCTTTATAAATAAAATAGATTTATATAAAATAAGCTGAAACAACACAATTCTTGTTTGTTTTTCTTTGTGACAACTAAATTGTTTTATGTTTAATCCACTTAAATCTGCAAAAACTAATATGTTAACTTAATTCCTTCATGTTGTCCCTACACAAATTGATTCTGTAGAACCCACCATTGTCTATAGTGTACCACAAAAAAGGAAAGAAAACTCACAACAGTAGTGTTAACTGATGAATTTGCACATAATTTGTCTTTATAAAGATTATAAACACCAGTTAATCATGTACTCTGCATTAAAAACCTGATTCACCACAGGAGGTCTTTAAAAGCTTTAGCTGCCTAAAAAACATGTCTTGTAAAACATCCTCTCTTGAATTTTTATTTTTTTGGAAATCAGATGGTGAGAATGGATCGAAATAACAAGCTGAGTAAATAAGGACTGAATTGTCAGTTCTGGATAAAATCTTCCTTAAAGGCATGACAAACTTTTTGGGGGACTTGTTGGCATTCCCATCAGGAGGTTGTGTGATAGTTTGTGGAGCTCAAAGTCAACCCAAGTTACGATGCCAAAATAAAATAAAAAAGCTGTCAGACTGTCAGCCAGCTCTGCCTTCAGTAACACTCCATCCCTGTCTGCTGCTGTGTGTTCAAACAATGCCAAAGAGCATGCTGGGAGAAATAAAACAGATAGGTCTAAACATCTGGACCAAGACTCTGGAAGAGAAAATCTGGCATCTGCACTGATGGCCATCACAAAACCTCAAGTGCAACTTCCAATTATAGAAAAATTTCGCTTTTCTAAAGCACAAAAGAAATTGAGTCATTATTTGGACTAACATGAGGGTGAATGCATTTACTTTTCAGCCAAACTATTCCTTTAGAAGACATATTTGATATTTTAAAGGTATGGGTCATAGTTTGAGTAACCTCATTTGACAATTTCTTCTATATGGCTGCACAACATTTAGTTTCAGCATCAATATCACAATATGTGAATCTTAACCATCACATCGCAGGATCCGCTGCATAAAGCATATGCTTGATAAGTTGGCGGTTCATTTCGCTGTGGTGACCCCAGATTAATAAAGGGACTAAGCCAAAAAAATGAATGAATGAACAAAGATTATTCAGTGTTATTTTACATTTTACTGTTGCATTTCAGTACCTCGATACTGTTAGACTCCACCAAAAACCATAAAGCACTGTTTTTTTAATTTGTATCTTTGCGCATCTGTGCTTTCATATATTTTATTTTGTGCATATTACGCAGATGCACTCCTCTATAAAATCATCCCAATCAAATGTTTTAAACTTTCCAAGTTACTTAAGTCCTTTTATGAAATTATATTTATATTGCAATGTATGCAGTTGAAGTCAGAATTATTAGTCCTGAATTATTAGCCCCCTGTATATTTGCCCCCAATTTCTGTTTAATGAGATGAACAGATTTCCAAACATAAGAGTTTTAATAACCAATTTCTAATAACTGATTTTTTTTATCTTTACCACAATGACAGTAGATAATATTTTACTAAATATTTTTTCAAGATACTAGTATTCAGCTTAAAGGGACATTTAAAAGCTTAATTAGGTTAATTGGGTTACAGTAATTAAGCAAGTTAGGGTAATTAGGCAAATCATTGCATAATGACGGTTTGTTCTGTATTCAATCAATATATAAGTACACTAGCTGACAAGTCTTGTGGCCTATCCAAGTTATAGGAACAACAAATTATAACTTGACTTCTATTTGATCATTTGGTACCAGAAGTGGCTTATATGAAAGGCAAAGGCCTCTAGATTACGCTTATTTTTACCAAAATAAAATATGATCATGCCTTGATTTTTAATTATTTAATAAGACAGAAAGGTCTGACTTAGCTTAGACATCAAGATTGTTTGAATTCATCTTCAATGCCTTCTCCATCTTACCCCAGACATGCGCAATAATGTTCATGTCTGGTGACTGGGCTGGCCAATCCTGGAGCACCTTGAATTTCTTTGCTTTTAGGAACTTTAATGTGGAGGCTAAAGTATGGGCAGGAGCGCTATCCTGCTGAATAATTTGCCCTCGTGTGGTTTGTAATGTAATGGGCAGCACAAACCTTTTAAAAGAAAAAAAAAACAACACACATGAGGACAAAATTTTGACGTCAAGTGTATTATTATTATTATTATTATTATTACCATCATTAGTTTGTCCAATTTCGTGCAGCCCTAATCCCTTCCATGACTGATCTGCTCACTCTCTCTATCCCAGATGTCAAAACTCCATTTGAGCCACACAGACAGACTCAACCTTCCAGAGGCGCTATGAAGAAAAACAAATTGAAAGGGCTGTCTTGGTGACGCAGCAGCTGACGGACACACACACACAGAAACTACGACCTGTCAGTCACGAGTGTGTGCTGGTGTATTTGAAGCATAATTGAGATGGTGAACCACGGCCTGCTGAATATGTATGCATGTCAAAAAGAGATCAAGCCAAAGACACGAGATGGTCTCTGTCAAGACCCTAAACACACATACAGAGATTTAAATCAAAAGCAGGATAGAAAAACAAGAAGCCAGAAAGGCAGCCATTTATTTAATACTGTTGGCTCTGTGATGATTTGCTCAGGTTGCTCTTACGCAGATCACCTTGTATAAAATTATCTGCTGAAGTAATACATGTAAATCTTTATATATATATATATATATATATATGTGTGTGTGTGTGTGTGTGTGTTAAAATATGTTTCAAGCAGCCACCCTCTCAAGACTGAACCATTATTTATACTCTTTGCTCTCTGTATTTGCCAAGGTTGCTCTGTCACAAGTTGCTTTGTACATAATTCTCAGCTAAAATAAAATAAGATAAAATAAATCAGTTATTAGAAATGCGTTATTAAAAATATTATGTTTAGAAATGGGCTGAAAAAAAATTCTTCTCTCCGTTGAACAGAAATTTGAAGAAAAAAAAAATAAGCAGGGGAGCTAATAATTGGGGGGGGAGGGTGATAATTCTGACTTCAACTGTATGTATATCGATTTAAATCACAAATTGATACATAATTTGACAATTGAATCGACAAACTCAATCCTATAATATCTGCATGAACTCCAGAGAGATCAACTATCATGATCATGCTTCACTCCTTCAGTTTATTCCCAGCTTTATCAAGGATTGCCACAGAAGAACAAACTGTTCATTAAACCATGTTTATCAAATGTTAAAAAAATGTAAAATAAAATGTTACTTTAAAAATGTTTTATCTTAACATTTTCTTAGATAATTACAAATAAGAATATTTCATGTTTAATTTAATCTTGTTTTCTTGTTTGAGACAGATTACAAAGGTTCATTCTAAGGCCCAATCCCAATACTATTTTTGTACCCCTACTCCTTCTCCCTCTGCCCTTAAAACAGAGTATGAAGAGGAAGGGCTTCAAATTTTACCCCCAAGAAATAAGACACCACTACAACACATGTACACGTAATTATATTTCATTGCGATCTATTGCTTCATATGAGATCAGACGATCACGACTGCTGTAGTTATTCCAGTTACGTTATATTTTGCTATTTATCTTTGGGAAGTTACTGAAGGCATATATTATGTTATCATAATGATATCATGTGGCATAGTTTGTAACTATACTGCGCATTTTCACAGTGGCAATATTCATCCATGGAATCACATTAAAAAACAACGTTAACATTATAGCAGACACTGTAAAAAGGTCATTCCCAGCCACTAGACTTCGGACAGGGTATTTGAGTGTCATCGTGTGACAGAGTGTTGTTGGACTACTATACAGGAGTTATTATTAAAGATTATAGATTGCAAAATTGATCAGTTTTATTTTAGCATTTTTTTCTTTTAAACCATATTGTCGTTGTAGCTAGTGTATTCTGGAAAATTTTCTTACCCCTTGGTTTCGAGTGTGGTCCTGAAAAAAAAAAATCTCTCTTTTGAGGGCTATCTACCCCTTCCCCTTAGCCCTATGCCTTCAAGCTAAAGAGAATTGGGACACCAGGGGAAGGGCTAAGGGGTAGAATTGGGATTGGGCCAAAATGATTTTAAAAACAATACTGTATATATATATATATATATATATATATATATATATATATATATATATATATATATATATATATATATATATATATATATATAAATAAATATATATATATATATATATATATATATATATATATATATATATAAATAAATATATATATATATATATATATATATAATATATATATATATATATATATATATATATATATATATATATATATATATATATATATATATATATATATATATATATATATATAATAGTGACTTTAACAAATATGGATGTGTTCACTTCTTTGGTCTAAAAACCAAAGAAGAAAAAAATATATTTCATTTTAAAATCATTATTATCTATAAACTATTATCTTATATGTATTTTGTGGAATAACTTATCTTGAGAAATTGCTATACTGCTTGAGCGGTCTGTCCTTTTTAGGCTTGCATCTTGTGAAAAAAGCAAACTCTTTTTGGTTTGTTTAGAAGTCTTGTGTTGTGTTCGTGTTTTTGCTGACTCACACCAGACTGTGTCTTGAATCTGTGCTTTTTCAGGCTTGCATCTTGTTAACTTTCTGTTTTTGATTCATTTAGATGTCTTGTGTTGTGTTCATAATTCAGCTGAATCACACTAGAGATTGTTTGGAAGTGAAAGGAGACCAACATTTTCAGCAGTCTCACTTCACTTATTTGGAGCATACCAACATTTTGATGACAGCATTCAAGCACTAGCAGAGCCAACATACCTACCTTTTGTTTTCATCGACCCAAAGCTGCCAAGTATGAACACAACCTAACTGTAACAACAGACATTTCCGCTTTAATTTTAAGGCACTACCAATAAACATCAAAGCTATTTAATAGGCTTATGAGAAGAATCCTCTATATCACAAATAATCCCTTAATGTATTACTCCCCATAAAAAAAGCAGATGCCTTTCACAGCTCTTATATAGCTCATGCTCTCAAATTCCATATGTTTCCTTCATATCCCATTTCTGTCTTTCTGACTTTCCTCTATGATTGACTTGACAGTAGAATATGGCCTGTAGCAAAGTGTGTCATTAATAGTTTAATGAGGAGAAACAGCAAAGAGTGAACAATGTCAAACAAAAAAGCCTTCAACTCAAAGATTTAACACTCTTTTCTGGGTGCTGGTGCTCTTGCTAGTTAGGAACATGTTTAGATTTTCCACCACTGCCAGGTCTGAGGTAACTGATATGTCTTTTTCCTAGCAATGCAAATTGGGGATATGTCAAATACAAATACAAAATCAAAGCAGTGCTGCCATCTTTGAGCATTTACATTGAAAACACATCAAAACACAAATCCATTGTTTGTATAGACAGATATTACAAGCAAAAATCACAACTTATTTGCATTGACAGAGATTGCAAACGATTAAAAACAATGTGTTTCTTCAACGCGCCATAGTTTCTACAGATTACAAGTGAAAATAATGAGTTTAGCATTGTGTTCTGATATTTTAAAAAATGACATTTAATACAGCTCGTCTTATTAGCCACTGATGCAATTCTTACTTCTAGCCCAGCAGTGCTTTGGTTCTACTTAAGAACCCCTTCTCCTGGTTTTGAGCTAAAGATTTGGGTGTTGAAAGACAAATAACCAATTTGGAACTTGGCTCTAACTCCAAAATATCACTGAAACTGCCTTGGTCGAAAAGCAATAGATAGCACATGAAATACTTCCTGGAACTGCAACATAATCCCAACACACTGCATTTGACTTTTATAAAGTAAATCTGTTTTAAAGACTGTACATTTTTCAACAAGAACCAATAACACACAGTTTCTTTTGGGCTGCATAAGCCATAAGAGGTGGGCAGGCGGACAGACAGATGGATAGATGGACTTTGCATTGCCATACACCCAAAGTGGATAGTGATGATTAGGAGGCCATAATGGGGGCTGATGGAAGGTAGAAGTCACGTGACTAGAATGTCAAACACACAGGGGATACACCCCTACTCTTTATGAGAAGTGAAAGGCAGAGTCAGGACATACGTATAATGTCTAACTCAAGGGACAGTGCTTCTCACAGTATAGTGTCCCTGTCACTATATTAGGGCATTAGAACCCACCCCTTACTGGCCTCATTAACTCAACTTCCAACATCTACCTAGTATTCCCAGGTACTCTTCATCCAGGTGGTGACCAGGCTCAACCCTGCTTGGCTTCAATGAGTAACCAGTATTGGGTTGCAGAGTGATATGGCTGTGGAAATCATATGAATTGACTATGTGAGAGGTTCCAACCGAAAGACCCCTTAGAGAGCAGAGAAGAGGTCAACATCCTGCTGTCTCAATGGGGGATGAATAGAAATGAAGAGGAATACTTATAAAAGGCCAGTAAGTCAAGAGAAACTGTACATGGTGCTCTTATTTGGATGAGGTGGGTGGATGGGTGGATGGATGGATGGATGGATGGATGGAGATTATAAAAAGAATGGATGGATGGATGTGTAAAAGGATGGATGGATGGATGAAGATTGTAAAAAGGATGGATGGATGGATGGATGGATGGATATGTTTGGATAAATGGATGGATGGATGGATAAAGATTTTACAAAAGGACGGATGGATGAAGATTGTAAAAAGGATGAATGGATGGATGATATGTTTGGATGGATGGATGGATGGATTAATGGTATGTTTGGATGGATGGAGATTATAAAAATGATGGATATATATCGTAAAAAGGATGGATGGATGGATGGATGGATGGATGGATGAAGATTTTAAAAAGGAAGGATGGATGGATGATATGTTTGGATCAATGGATGAAGATTTTAAAAATGATGGATGGAGGGATGGATGGATGAATGGATGGATGATATGTTTGAATGGATGGATGAAAAATATGTTTGGATGGATGGATGGATGGAAGCAATTCCCAAATTGGTTCATAAAATGGAGTAAAATCCCAATGAAGTTGGAATGAAAAAAAACATTTATATTTTACTTTGTGTAGAACTACATATTCAGTACAAACTAACTTTCTGCATCTCAAAATGAATGATTGTGCTCCTCGCAAAATCAAGTTAAACTCCAACAGATCAAGGAAGGATGAAGACATTTATTGTGGAAAAAGAAAAAAATGCTCATTTCACAAAAGGTCGCATTTTTGTTCATTCTCTGCACAAAGGCCACATTATAAACTGACTTATTCTGTGTTTCTGGCAGAGATGTCGGAGTTGAGATGCCTTTATGGAGGATATGTCTGCTTTTGACTAGTAGGACCTGGCGGCGATGCTTTTTTTTTCCTCTGCTTTTTTGGCAGTGAAACCCAAATCCTTTCATTGATTGGCAAACCCACAGACCCGTACTGTTGGCACAGATGCCTGATCCTCCAGCAGTGTCAAGTACAGGCGCAAATCTTTCTACCTGCCTCACGCATTTCCATTTCTGGGTCAGCAGACTCATGTGACACCTAGAGCTGAATAAAATAACATAACAGAAGTTTTTTAAATGCATGGGGATGTGTAAATAATATCTGAATTTTCATTTGGGGTATTTTATCTCAGTCGAATGAAATATAAATGCAAAGAACTTAAATGAATAAGAAACATATTTCATGCTCTCTGGTGCTGATAGGAGGAAGATGATGATGACAAGAAAGAGAACAGGGAAGGAGGAGAACACTTACACACTCCATCTTCCCAGCAACAAAGCTTTCACTAAAGATTTACAGAGATGATGAAAAATGAAAAAACTTACAGTATAACTTTGAAGTATTCTTCTTGAAGTTCTCTCAGAGGCTCAGCACATATAAATGTATTCAATATAATAAATGAAACCCAAAATTCAACAGAAATCTTCAGATTTGAGACATAATATGATGATATAACTAACAAGTGTTCAAAATTCTAGCCATCCATGACTGACAAAAGCAAAACAACTTTATGTGGTGACTTTGGCACAAATTTAACCCTTCATTAAAAGGGACTCTGACTGTCTTAAGACTGGAATTCAAACGAATCTGCAAACTGCAAACGAATACAAGAAAGAAAGAATCCTGAAAAGGATTACACCCACAAAATATACACTCACTGCCACTTTATTAGGTTCCCCCTACTAAAACCGGGTTGGACCAACTTTTGCCTTCAGAACTGTCTTAATCCTTCGTGGCATGGATTCAACAAGCTACTAGAACTATTCCTCAGAGATTTTGGTCCATATTGACATGATAGCATCACACAGTTCCTGCAGATTTGTCGGGTGCACATCCATGATGTAAATCTCCCATTCCACCACATCCCAAAGGTGCACTATTGGATTTGGTACTGGTGACTGTGGAGGCCATTTGAGTACAGTGAACTTGTTTTCATGTTTAAGAAACCAGTCTGAGATGATTGACGCTTTATGACGTGGCGCGTTATTCTGCTAGAAGTAGCCATCAGAAGATGGGTACACTGTGGTCATAAAGGGATGGACATGGTCAGCAACAATACTCAGGTAGGCTGTGGTGGTGACACGATGGTCAATTGGTATTAATGGGCTCAAATTGTGCAAAGAAAATATCCCCACACTATTACACCACCACCACCAGCCTGAACCGCTGATACAAGACCAAATTCTGACCCTACTATCTAAATGTCACAGCAGAAATGGTAACTCATCAGGCCAGGCAACGTTTTTCCAATCTTCTATTGTCCAATTTTTGTGAGCATGTGCAAATTTTAGCCTTAGTTTCCGGTGAGTGTAAAAAGAAGACATGTTGTCTAAGTACCAGTTCGTTGTAATTTAATGTTTCATTAAACATGTTGCATCACATACAACACACATTTCACCCTAATTTGAAGGGATAGTTCACCCAAAATTTAAATTACTTCACGAAAAAAAAAGAAAAAATAACTTTTATTAGTTTCTTCTGTTGAACAAAAAACAAGATATTTTGAAGAATGCTTGTTGCTGTTGACTTCCATTGTAAAAAAATTAAAATAAATAAATAAATAAAAAAATAAATACTAAGAAAGTCAGTTGGTCCAAGCAACCAGCATTTTTCTAAATATCTTGGGTTAGCAAAGGGTGAGTAAACTGACTGTAATTTTATTTTGGGTGAACTATCCCTTTAAAATGACATCATTTACTTATCCGTATGGTGATTTTGGTTAAACAGATTTTCAGCAAAAGGAATAAGAAATCTAAAAACCTAAATCTACAAAAAACATCTTATTTTACAATCTGAAGATGAATAAAAGCCTCATGTGTTGAACATTATGACTTACTGTTCATTTTGAGGTTAAGTACACCTTTATAAACCTTTTGCAAAACAAATCCAAGCAGCAATAATAATAATTGTAACATGCACAAGCCCTAAAACCAAGTCACAGATCAAATATAGAAACATTTTGACAGCCTCTTGACAACCCGCTAAACGCTTAAGGTCAAGGTTAAGATGGACACAAGCCGAGCAGCTGCTCTGAGGAGAAAGTATTCACAAACACACCAAGCCTTGAGCTGACGGCTCTCACACCCCGACCGATGGCCTCATGTTCACCCACAGCAGACTAATGCAAAGTGATTCACCGGATAAGTAGGAGGCAAGCGCGTACACGAGTGTTTGAGTAAGACGGGGTGAGATTAGTAAAATGATCAGAGCTGAGAGTTGAAAACACAAAGAAAAGTGGGTGAAAGAAAGGTAGAATGTTTGAGAAACGATGTTGGCTTGGGCGATTTATTTCCTCAGACAGCGCCTGGAGTGGCGCAGGTGGCCGCGTTTGACACTTTACGCTGAGAGGCATAACTCGACAACCTGTCTGCTGTGAGGTCCATCAGACGCGTTTGCTCTTAACCCTTTATAATTTCATCACAAATGATGAGAAGGAAAGAGAAGCATTAGCCAGGGGGTGAGTGGGAGTGTGTGTGGGCTGAATCAGAAGGTGTATAATAGTAGAGGAAAGGAAGAACGGCGTCACGCGTTGGGCCTCTCCACTTCGGGACGGCTCAAAATTCCTCACAGCAGATGGTCTTTCAACCATCCAAGCTGAGGAGAAGACAGAGCGCGTCCACTAAGACGAGCCTCCCGCGGCTCCTGCAAATGGCAGCAATAAATGTGCAGAGAGGAGGATGAGAAGAAAAGGGAAATTGTCATCACCGACGTGAGAGGAAATCAGTGCAATTATGCAAAAAGGGTTGAGAGAAATGGAACCATGAGATGAATGTGAGAAAAATTGCTTTCACAATTTACTAAATATGACTCCTGGGAATTGAAGAACGCTCATGATGTTCACATATAGTTCAATGCACTTTTACTATTTATGGATAATTTTTTGCACATAAGACTCATTATTCAATTCAGTTAAGTTTATTTGTATAGCGCTTTTGACAATAATTATTGTCTCAAAGCAGATTTACAAAAGGCATTACTATCAAATTCTGAAAAGTTAAGGTTATTAGTTACCTTAACTTTAATAACTTTAACAAATTAACTAGTAACCAATAGCTTTTAACAGTTAAAGTTATTATATTCAGTATATAAACATGGTTAACCTGCAGCTATATAGTATACACTCACCGGCCACTTCATTAGATACACCTGTCCAACGCCAATTTCTAATCAGCCAATCACATGGCAGCAACTCAAAGCATTTAGGCATGTAGACCTGGTCAAGACGATCTGCTGCAGTTCAAACCGAGCATCAGAATAGGGAAGAAAGGTGATTTGACTTTGAGCATGGTATGGTTGATGGTGCTGGTCTGAGTATTTCAGAAACTGCTGATCTACTGGGATTTTCACGCACCTCCATCCCTAGGGTTTACAGAAAATGGTCTGAAAAAGAAACTATTCAGGCAGTTCTGTGGGCGCAAATGCCTTGTTGATGCCAGAGGTCAGAGGAGAATGACCAGACTGGTTTGAGCTGACAGAAAGGCAACAGTAACTCAAATAACCACTCACTGTACTCAAATGGCCTCCACAGTCACCTGACTTCAATCCAATAGAGCACCTTTGAGATGTGGTGGAACGGCAGATTCGCATCATGGATGTGCAGCCGATAAATCTGTAGCAACTGCGTGATGCTATCATGTCAATATGGACCAAAATCTCTGAGGAATATTTCCAGTACCTTGTTGAATCCATGCCACAAAGGATTAAGGCAGTTCTGAAGGCAAAAGGGGGTCCAACTCAGTACTAATAAGGTGTACCTAATAAAGTGGCCGATGAGTGTAGGTGATGTCTGTGTGTGCATGTGTCATGACTTGGTACACAAAACATGGTAGCTGTCAATGGAAAGCATTAATCATTAATAATACTGTATGATTCTGAAAAGAAAATGAACTTCGGGCATCAAATTATAGTGAATATCATGTCTTACTTTCAAAGATGAAAAATAAAATCCTAATTCAACTCAAAACAGTGGTCTAGCGTTATCAAGGTCATAAATTTGATTCCCAGGGAACACATAAATGGATAAATTGTTGATCTCAGATCCTCTTAAAGTCACTTTGAATAAAAGCATTTCCCAAATGCATATATTTAATGTAATGCAAATGCCCAGTATCACATTACGTGCAAAATAAAAAAAATGGACCTGCTTTTCACAGAGAAATTCTCTTCAGGTCTCTACTGTCTGCCTTAATCTGCTGTGGTATTTGAAAAGGGCATTGAGGAAATAAAAGAACACACTGCTTCCATTTGTATAGAGTGCGTTTTCATATTGAACATTTAATCATCTCTGGTTAGCTATTTTGTGCTTTGGAGGTTCATTAGTGCACAGAAGTCGTGTTTTTGCAAACATATTACCGAATTAAAATATATGTACTGTAGTTTAATCTTCTGTTGGCAAAGCGGAATATTCTGCAGTAATTATTCCAATTTTCAGTGTCACATGATCCTTAAAAAATTTTGGCTTTTTTCTTTAGCTTTAAATCATCATAATACAATTTTTTTTAACAATCCTAAAATGGTTATTCTGCTAAATAATTCTGGATTGATTTATGGAGATAAAAAACAGAAATTGTCAGTCTTATGAAACAGTATAAATGTATGCTGTACTTGATTTATTAATGATTTTTGCTGCATATGTACATGTTTAGCACTAGAGGTTGGTAGTAAGGGAGTGAATGTGTGTGTGCATAGAAACTGATATTATTAATGATATGATATTAAGGTCCCACAGCTCGGGCAGTGTGTTCTCGCTGCTGGAGATTGGCAACACTCCCACCACTGTGTAATCCCTGCACAGTGCAACAGGGAGCGCACCTGTCCAAACTGTGTAATATTACACTCACACACACCCATTTGTAACATAAACAGTACTGGACAGGTTATGCACTGAAGTTTATTACTAAAAGATAGGGGTTTGTTTTAAAGGAACAAGGCTGAAAATTGGCATTTTCGCACCATTAACAGTTATTATAATAGACATTAGGGCTACATGATATTGGAAACATTGCGATATTTTGTTTTGCTGCGATATTTATGTCGACTGGAATAAAATTCCACCAGATGATTTGAATTAATCTATTTGGAAAGAGTTAATTTATTTAGATTGCCTGCGATGATCAAGTATTTCTCCATGCAGTGCGTCTGCATAAATTATAATAAATTACAAGCAAAAATAAATAAATAAACAGTGCTTTATGGTTTTCAGGGCAGTCTAACAGTGACTGTAACAGCAAGTACAGAAATCAAATGTAAAATAACATGGTCATCATTGAAAAAATAATATAAAATATGTTTAATAATAATAATAATAATAATAATAATAATAATAATAATAATAATAATAATAATAATAATAATAATAATAATAATAATAATAATTAATCTTTTAATCTTGAATAGACAATAATAAACTAAGATGTTACTATTGTATATACACACGTTGCAATATCAATGCTCAAACGATATATTGTTCACCCCAACAGGACATTGTATCGTCAGCTTGTTTCTAACAGTGTCTTCTTTATGAGAAAATACTCTGCTCTGATTGGCCTGATCTCGCTCAGTCTGTTGTGATTGGTCTAGAGCAGAAAGAAGTTACAAATAGGGACTGGACTTTTCCAGTGTTTGAGGGTTAAAGTAGACATTGTTCACAAGACAGAGAACACCATCGACTGGCTCTATGTAATTGTATAGTGACTACTTGATGGAAATGCACCTAATTCACTTTTGGGCTGTAATGTGGTGTTATAAGCTTCCACTACCTGCTAATGATGGAAATAAGTGCAGAATGACAACATAGGTAGGAGAGCGATGCTATTTAAAATGAACTTATTTTAGTAGTCAATTTAAACTACTTATATATGTATACATATTTATTTGTTATTAATATATATTTTGTGAACTTTAAAAAAATGTGCATCATGTTCCTTCATGGAACAATTTGTAAATCAAAAATCTTAATACAATATCTACAATAAAAAAATGAAAATAATATTTATATTAGGGGCGACATGGTGGCTCAGTGGTTAGCACAGTCATCTCACAGCAAGAAGGTTGCTGGTTTGAGTCCCAGCTGGGTCTAGAAGCTATCGGCGAGCAAATCAAGGCAAAAACTAGTGCAAGTCTGTTATAAATTAGATAATAATCATGATATGATTATAAGACGCAAAAAAAACCCCACAGCATTGGTTAATGAAAAGCAATGTTTTCTAGTAATTTTTAAACATTATTGAATAAATTAGGAAATTACCCATGGCTACTACATTTACCTTCGGTCCATTAGTCTCAATCAAGTTTGTTAGCCCTTTATAAGAAAACGTTTGGGCACCCCTGACCTAAAGGCAAAGGAAAATCTTCAACCAATATAATACATTTCTCTGAAATCTTCATTAGACTAAATCAGAAGGATGTAAAGACTGAGGCGAGACAGAATCTGACAGGTAGGGGTGATGAGAGAGGATGAATGCAGATTGGAGGAGTGAAGGGATGGGATGGAGATTGGGCACAGGGCAGCTGTTAATGTACCATCTGTGAGACCAGCCTTGCCAGGGCAGTAATCAGGCAATCTATCACTCAGTTTCCTGACGCTGTCAATTAAATGCTTTGCTTCTCACTTTACTTTTCAACTCCTCCCTCCTCTCCTTTCTACCTGATCTTATTAGCATTTGAAGCTATCCATATGTGAAGTGCACATACAGTTTTTATACAAGGCACTGACGCATGCAATATTAACATACTGAGAGCTTTTAAAATGTAAATGTAATTGTATATTTAACATCATAAGATGTGTACACGTTTACAAATCAACTTACCATCAAATTCTTAAAAACAACGGCCAATGATGCATAAAACAAAGACTACACTGTAATAATAACCAAGGAAACTTGGTTATGATTAATTTTAAAGGAAGTTATGATTAATTTTAAATCATTTTTGAAGCTACACTGAAGTGCATTTTAGAGAAAACACCATTTCAGTTTGTCTACTTTAAACTGTGAGTTTAAAACCTATCAACAATATCCAAGTCATAAACTTTCAATAATAAATTTTCAATGCCAAGTGTTTGTAATAAAACAGAAGAAGCAACTCTCACATTCGCAATTTCTCATAAAATATCAAGTAAAAATTTAAGCTGAATTAAAGGTCAAACTTTACCCAAGTTTGGGTAACTGTGCTCTAGGCCAATATATCTGGGAATAATTATCTCATTATAGCTTATAAATCAAGGAGATTTGCTGCCATACCACGGCTGAAACAGCCGAATGGATGTTACAAAGCACCTAAAAAAGTCCCCAGCACAACGAGCGTATGCCGGTTGTGCTGCGTAATAGCATTGCACCTGCTGCAGCAATGATATCAGTCTTATTACACAATGTAACAACGGAAGAGTCAAGCATTAAATAGGAAAATGATCAAAACTCTGTTAGTTTTTGAGCGAGATGCTAATGATCTAATGCGATTCAATGATCTGCTTCAGACAAAACCACAGAGTCTGTCCTTGTCCCTGTGGCTCTCTATGAAAAAGGAACAGACCAGCGCAGAGCAAACACAATCAGTGTAAAGATGCACCCGGCACCACTATTAATGGTACAAGTGCGTGACGGACCAAACACAATGAGATCCGCAAGTGAAGAGAGGAAATCGTTAAACACAGTCTGATCTCTGTCACACTGCATCAAACTGTCTCCTTCCTGATGCCCGCGGTTCAGTCATGCTCTGCGTTCAGAATCAAATAAGAACATTGTGTTTGCTCACTATTTTTTTTTTTTACTTCTTCTTGCTGCTTCTGAAAAGCAACCCTTTGCTAGCAATTAAAAACCTTTAATTTAGGGGTCACACGCTCTTAGACAATGTGTCACATTCAGCCGGTAAGTGGCTCGGAAATCTAATTTTCAAGGTGCAGAGTGGATTGTCCTCAAACCCTGAACACACACTCGCCCTTCCCCTGGGAAAGCGCAAATAGGAAAAACTGTGTTGATCGTCTGTGTATAATCGGTTCTTGGAGAAATCCATACTGCACTATGAGGACAAATCTTAGTCACTATTCAAACACTGAAAATAGACAATTTGTTCATTTAATTATAAATTTAGTATTTATACTCTTACAATATATACTTTTCTTGGCAGCAATATTTTTGTTTTTGTTTTTAATAAAATAAAATAAAATAAAATAAAATAAAATAAAATAAAATAAAATAAAATAAAATAAAATAAAATAAAATAAAATAAAATAAAATAAAATAAAATAACGAATGTGAGAGTCTTTGGGTGTTTCCCAGAACCGGGTTGTGGCTGGCTTATATATATATATATATATATATATATATATATATATATATATATATATATATATATATATATATATATATATATATAAACAAAATAAAAGAAAAGAAAATAAAAGAAAGAGAAAAAAATAAAATAAATTAATATAAAAATAAAATAAATAAAATTATATTAAATATAAAAATTATAAAAATAAAAAAAAACTTTTATTTTAATACAAAATGGATAAAAGTTTGTTTTTAATGCAGTTTTTGGATCCTAATGACTTCCACTGTTAAGATATAACATAAACAGTAATTTCTTTAGCTTACACTTGCAGAATTACATAATGCTAAACAAAAAATAAATTTAATATTACTCAATGTGAGGAAGTGACGCCACAGAGAAAAAGTTAAGAGATAAAAAAGTGCATGTCTTTATTATAAGGGGAAAAAAGAAAAAAATATATACAGTACTTTGAAAATTGTAAATGCTTTGTGTTCATACAAAGAAAGTGTTATATTAATACACTGTACACACAAAAAATACTTATATACTTATAAATATAAGTATAAAATAAGAAAATATCTTCCTTTCAACTAAAGAGAAATGTCAGAATTCTCATCCTGTTCTCCTAAAGTGAAATCTAAGCTTTTAATAAATGAATGTGATTTTGGGAAAAGCATGTTCCTCGCGTTCAGATGCAGAGCACCAGGACTGAGGTGCAGTTGAGCAGGAAAAGCCTCCTCACAGCTGACAGGAGCAGCGAGAATCCCAAACTCCCACCTCTCACACACCTGCTCACTCTCCCATAGAGAAACAACCACAGCGAAGCAAAGACACATACTGGCAGACCGCCAACATCCCTACTACTACCCTAACTAATACGCTTTCATTTTCTGTTTTTGTCGGAGTGTTGTCACTGATACCCTCAAATCACAAATATATGCAAAACCCCAGACTCGGTCCTGCTCTGTGACTGCATATGAAGAGAAATGGTTATGCAATGAGGTTATTCTTCCGGGACACACACACACACAGCTGTGCTCAACTGCATAGAGGTTTGCACCAGAAAATGTTTGCAAATCTCAAAGCTGATTCTTACATGTTGGATTCGTGGCTAATTGCCTTGCTTGCTATGAATTTTAACACTGAAGACACACAAAAAAGTAAAAGATGCCTATTCTGATTTAGCTGGGGTGGAATTGTCATTATTAATTACAGCATGACGTGGCAATGGCCTAATCTCGTAAGCTAAAAAAATCTATCACCCCACCCTCCCAAAACTATGATTACAATGGGGAGAAAACAGAATTTAAGAAAGCACCAGATCACAGTGTAGTGGACGTTTGCACACTGTTATTATGTAAAGTAAAATGATGTTAAAAACAACATTCTGATTGAACACAATATATACAGAATTAACCATGAAAACTGTATTGCTTTAAATTAGAATTTAATTAAGTCCGAAATTGCATACTTCCATACTATATAATATGCTAAAAACAGTATGCGAGCCGAGTAGTACGTTCGAATTGTTTGTCCAACTATTTTGAAAGTAACTCATGTAATCTCCGGCTGCCATCATTGGAGTGGGTGGAGGAAGTATTGTTTGTGATATTAAAAGGCACTATGTTATTTTCACCACTAGAGGGAGCATATTCACAACAAAGAAAGACATAAGCTGCATCTCAAATGGCACACTATACACTCATGCACTATGTACTTATGCACTTACACACTCAGCATAGTATATGTATGTAGTGTCGTCCCAAATGGAACACTAAAGTTTTTTTACTAAGCGGAAATTCAAACCGTTTCCCTGATGACGTTTGACGGTTGCCAAATCAGTGAAATAATTGTACAAACTATCAAATAATACCTGCCATGAGTATAACCAAATTCACCATCAGGAGGCGCTGTAATCACTCTCGTAGGAGAATTTTGCTTTCATCATCCAAAATAAATAAAGTTATCCAACATATGCGCACGATGAGCAAAGCTGTGGTCGTTGAGTGCGTGAAGTGTTCATCATTCCACACTTAATTTTATCGGCTGAATGAGTGCATCATCTGGGTTATTAAAGTGCACTTATTATTTTTAGAATTTTCAGTGTGAATGCACTTCTTACGCTATTTATACTACAAAATGGCGTAGAATAGTGCATAAGTATCCGATTTGGGACGCAGCTATAGGCTGTGTCAGAAATC
This sequence comes from Danio aesculapii, assembly GCF_903798145.1. NCBI lineage: Eukaryota > Metazoa > Chordata > Actinopteri > Cypriniformes > Danionidae > Danio > Danio aesculapii. The sequence continues at coordinate 40,766,455 of NC_079443.1, forward strand.
GCATACTTCCATAGTATGCTAAAAACAGTATGGGAGCAGAGTAGTATGCCCGAATTCATAGAATTCAAAAAACAATATGAAAGAAGCACCCGGATGACCTACTGCTTACAGTGAGATTCTAAAGTGCGCATCCGATGCGTGCTACGCTATCCCATGATGCACTATGAGAATTCATAAATGGAGTGAGGCGCTGCAACTGACGGGTCACGTGATCATGACAAAATGGAGGATGTAGTATGTCAAAGTTCCATTCATACTACTCGCATTCATACTGTATAGAACATACATATATTTATATATATATTGTGGATTTTTAAAGGAATTGCCTAAAGTGGCTATATTATTTGAATACCATTTTCTAAAAACACTCCATTTTTGCATCTTCATTTGTATTGTCAGAACTGACGCGCTTCACCTTAAGCAAACATCCATTTTATCTGCATTTAATCTCATTTATGTCTAGGAGAAACAATTGAGATATGGAAGAGAAGTCATTTCCTTGGAGAGTTTCCTGTGCAATTATGCTCTGTGTGGCAGCTCGTTTATTACAGACAGAAAATAAAGCAGCTATACAGGGTGTGATGTGCATGAGGCGGGATGTTTGTGCCCTATTAAACTCACCTTCTAGCTTCAGTACAGCTCTAATGCCTATTAGCCTGGACGTTTGATGGCCTACTGAGTGTCATTAGCAAATCACAAGCCATTTTCACCTCAGAGAGTCCTGAAATATTGCAGCATTCTGTGCCGTATTACATTTCAGTGCTTAATTTTATCAGACAATTCTCTTCGCAACATTTCAGTAATTGTGTTGATGCGGTTATCTTTCTTCAGCGTTTCACAGGAAGCTTTGTTTCTGTTCCACGTAATCAGCAGCACCACTCAGGCATGCACAAGAGTTTTATATAGTAATTGAATGTGCTTGAATGAGCTTAAGCCACACAAAGATGCACATCTTCACATATGGAGCAGGTAATGGCAATTTTGCTTCTTTAGGTGAGATGGAAAGTTTATATGTGTGATATGAACTTTTCAAGCACACATGGACAAATGTAGTCAAGCGATATGTACTTTAACTTTAATCTCAATGAAAATAAATTTAAATGTAACTCTTCTTGGCAGCAATGCAATAAAAGAACATTGGTCAGTGCATCACAAGCACAAATAAAACTAAATAAAAATAATTAAAATAAAAGTGAAAGTTTTAATTTAATATAAGGCTGTAATAAAATAAGTGAAAGTTTCATTTTAATATAAAGTGAAATAAGATAAAATAAAAAAAATAACGAAAGTAAACGCTTTATTTTAAAATAAAACTGAAAAAAAATATAGAAAAGTGAAATTTTTATTTTAATATAAAACTGAAATAAAATAAAAGTAAAAGTTTTATTTAATATAAAACTGAAATAAAATAAAAGTAAAAGTTTTATTTAATATAAAACTGAAATAAAATAAAACTAAAAGTTTTATTTAATATAAAACTGAAAATAAAATAAATAAATAAATAAAATAAGTTTTATTTTACTATGAACTGAAATAATAAAATAATTAAAAAAATAAATAAAAAGTGAAAGTTTTATTTTAATGTAAAACTAAAATAAGATAAAAATAAACAAATAAAAGTGAATGTTTTATTTTAATACAAAAGTGAAATGAATATAATTAAAATAAATAATAAAATATTTATTTTATATAAAACTGAAATAAAAAAAATAAAAGTGAAAGTTTTATTTTAATGTAAAACTGAAATAAAATAAAATAAAAACGAACAAATAAATAAAATAAAAGTCATAGTATTTTAATATAAAACTGAAATAAAATTTAAAAAATACAATTTCATAAAAAAATTTAATAAAATAAAATCAGGGAAGGAGGGATAAATACATTGTTTAAAAAATAAAGCATGGCAACTCAGATTTTTTCATATTCAATCACTAATCACTAATTTAATCAGAGAATTACTGATTAAATACAAATCTTTCAATTGCAAAAAAAATATATTACTGTTTATAATAATTATGAAATAATTATTTGTTTAAATACATATTTTTATTGCATTATATGAGTTAAAGGGATAGTTCATCCAAAACATTCTGCCAATGTTTACCCACACTCCACTTTTTCCAATCTTGCTCTGCATGAAAAAGAAAACCAAGATATCCTGAAGAATGTTGGAAAGCAGCAATTATAAACTTCCATAGCAGGAACAAAAATACTATGAAAGTCAATGACTGCTGCTTTCCAACATTCTTCTGAATATCTTTTTTTAGCTACAGAAGATACAGTTTTGAAACAAGTGGAAGGGGAGTAAATGATGACAGAATTTTCAATTCAAGTCTCAAAGACCAACTATCAATTTGAGTCTGACTCAGTCTGACTTGAGTCTGATGGTGAAACTCAATAAACCAATAGCTATTTCTTTCTTGTTGTCACCTAGCTTGTTTTGATGTGGATTCTTTCATTCTTTGAGTATGTTTTTCTTTGTTTTACTCCAGCAGTCTTTTATTCTCCCTCTCGTGGGTGCAGTGCAGCAGAGCATGGCTGTTTCTGGTGAACTTCACCCAGTTTGTAATGTGCAATCTCTGGATCACTGCCTTTCATAGACATCAGTCCACTGAACAACCAGCCAATAATGACCTCGTGCCATCAAAACACAAACTGATGTAGCAAAACTAATGCGTTTAAAATTTGAATGTTACAGGTTCAATGCTGAATGGTCTTCTCAGTAGATTAATTTGAGCAGAAGACAACATTTTTGAATGGAAATCAACTTTGTAATGAATTTTGAATTAACTCACCCTCAGGCCATCCAAGACTTTGTTTTCTTCTGGACCATTTGAGGTTTAAATTTTAGATAATCATGTTGTTAAAACTTTTAAGGTGCCTGCTGTTTGGCAATACAGTCAAGTTACGGTAAAAAAAAAGGTAGTAATGCAAATACTTCAGAAAATTTATTAACATGTTAATTTATTTTCCCAGAGATGGATTGCAGCTGAAAGGGCATCCGCTGCGTAAAACATGTGCTGGATAAGTTGGTGGTTCATTCCGCTGTGGTGACCCCGGATTAATAAAGGGACTAAGCCGAAATAAAATTAATGTTAATTTATGTACATTAAATACATTTCAGATATGCTGATGTAAATACAAAACTACTGTATTTCACCAGGAGCATGGATATTCATTTAGTTTTGTGTAATATTTACAGTATACTATGTACATAGACTCTCAAAATATATTTTATTTATAAAGCGCATTTTATAAATCACAAAGAACCATGATTACAGAAAAAATCTATAAATATTCAGGAATTTAAATATATAAATGTATATGTTCTGATTTAACAATAATAAAATTGCACTGCAATGAGATTCACTGAGATTATGGAAAACAGTATATTCTATACAGTTAAGTATTCAAACATTAATTTCTGACTATAAAGAGTGGGTGTTATTGGTGCCAAAAATACAAAAAAACTAATTTAACATTTATTGCTTGTTTGTCTGTTTGCTAAATTAAATAATATTAAATACAATTTCAAGAGTGAGAAAAAGCTAAATGTTGCCTTAGCAATTAATAAATAAATAAAATCTAAAATAAAATTATATAAATTGCATATACAGTAACCCACTAGTCCTATTGCCCGCAACCCTGCTGAGCTAGGTTCAAACCGGCATTTCTTTGCATGGGATTCAGTTGCTCTAACAAGGAAGCTAAAGACCATGGCGTCTAGTGTCTGTGGCTAGAGCACCTCTTGAGGTCAGTGGAGTGAGGTTTACCTACGTAGCACTTCTCTAGCAAGCCTCTGTTACATTCACCCCCCTAAACCTTACTCCCATCGCAGACGAGCCCCCATGTGTAACTCACTGGTAACTACTGCACCCAACCCATGCTAAGATGGGATCAAATCTTCATTGCTTTGCATTAGAGTTGGTAATTTGTTACTCTCAATTATGTAACTCAGTTACTATTTGTGAGAAGTAACTAGTGACTATAATTAATTACACTTTTAAAGGAACGTGCCCAACACTGCTTTTGACTAAATCATTTATACGCAATCAGTGAGCAGATTCGATGTTTTCAATAATATTGTGATTAATGATCTTTAGCATCATCATCATTGATTGGCATCAGGATTAATGCATCCCACTGCTTCATTCAGCATCATCTAGTTCAATGTAAAGAGACCCCAGAGCAGTGATTCAGATACTGTATGTGCACAAGGGCCACATTTGACAGTGAATGGCTCTCAGATATCTGTGTGGTGATAAAACCACTGTCCCTACAGGGAGGAATAGATCGCTTCAGTCTGTGGTCTCTGGTTCAGTCTTCTCAGAGTCCACTTTTATACAAATGACCATCCTCCATCTTTGACCACTCAGCTGTGAAGGTTAAGCTGGATGGTGAAATGAATGAACAATATGATCCGTTATTATCCTGAATGTTCCAGTATTATGATTTAATAACTACTATAAGTATTAATAATAACATTAGTATGGGGATACCAAAAAACCAGAAGAATACAGGTCAGATAAATGCATAAAATAAATATATATATATTTTTTTTTTTGCCAAATGAAATAAACAAAATCTGAATTTTGAGGGGAAAAATTGTTGCCTTTGCAACCAACTGAAATAAAATAATTTTTAAATTACTTAAATTAAACTTATAAACATTACAAACACAAAAGTAATGTAATTCTACCTCACAAACATCTGTAAATAAATGAAGGAAAATAAATAAATATATAGAGTAGACTAAAATAAAATTAAATGAACGAACTAACTAATTAATTCCAAATTAAATAAAAACAATCTGAATTTTGAGGGGAAAATTGTTGCCTTTGCAACCAACTGAAATAAATAAATTTTTAAATTACTCAAATTAAACTTATAAACATTACAAACACAAAAGTAATGTAATTATACCTCACAAACATCTGTAAATAAATGAACGAAAATAAATAAATATATAAAATAGAGTAGACTAAAATAAAATTAAATGAACGAACTAACTAATTAATTCCAAATTAAATAAAAACAATCTGAATTTTGAGGTAAAATGATCACCAGCAAACCAGGCTTGCAGATCGCTGGTAAACATTCACCATCTCCCAGACTACAATCCTGCAACCTTTTGAACTACAAATCCTGTCATGCATCTAGGCTTGTGCCGGTATTCGGTAATGCGATAAATCACGGTAATGAATATGCACGATATTGTTATCGCGGGCACTTCAAAATACCGTGAAAAATAATAGATCCGAATTTATAGTCTTAGAACGCGCCTTAGCTTATTTTCCATCAACCGCTTGAAGAAACACTGCGTATATGCTGCGCAGAACTGATGCGCACTCTGATGTAAACAATCCCCACATGTAGAAGCACTGTGTGCACAGAGCGCGCCGCCGCTGCCACCGCACTATAATCCTCACACGAAGAAGCAGCATGGCGGAAGGAGGAACGCTGCCGACAATTGATCCCCCTTCAGCTTATTTTCCATCAACCGCTTGAAGAAACACTGCGTATATGCTGCGCAGAACTGATGCGCTCTCTGATGTAAACAATCCCCGCATGTAGAAGCACTGTGTGCACACAGCGCGCGCCGCTGCTGCCACCGCTCTCTAATCCTCACACGAAGAAGCATGGCGGAAGAAGGAACGCTGCCGACAATATATCCCCCTTCAAAAAAAAAGTCAGAGGTTTGGAAATATTTTGGGTTCCAAAAAAAATGCAGAGGGATTACTGATCGAAGACGGTTTCCCTTTGCACATTCACTTTGATATAATTGCTCAAGTTTACTTTTATATTGTGTATTGTTTTATTTATATTTATTTGTATTTAAATGTTTGAAGTACCTTTAGTTAATTAAAAAGTTATTAAAGTTACTAAGTTGACGAAACTGAAGTTTGTGTTTTTTTACCTGTTTCTCTAGTAAAATTACAATATCGTGATAATACCGTATCCCGTGATAAAAGCTCAATCAATTAATCGCAGCATGAAAATGTGATACCGGCACATGCCTACATGCATCTCTCACCCACCTGTTCCGGTTCATCAATCATTACACACAAACACACACACAGCTGGAAGCTTATCTAAGACTGATTATACAGATTATGTAAACTGCTCACATTGACACTCAGATTGAGTCTTGTTGGTTACACCCTATAACATTATGAAGCATTTTCCTTGTTTAGTCTCTGTGTTTGACGCTTGCTTTGTTCACGTTGTCTTCTGCCTGTATCGACAATTTGCCTGTGACCTAACTACGCTTCTGGATTTCACTGTATGTACCTGTTTGCTTCTGTGTTTGACCATTGCCTGTCTGAGGACTCTGAATAAAACTGCACATGGATCCCCAACTCCGTTGTCTGGTAATTCAATGTTACACAATCAATTGAAATAAAACACATTAAAGGACTAAAATTACTAAAAACTAAACTTATTAGAAATTCAAAAATTACGTAATTATACCTCACAAACATATATAAATAAATGGATGGGGGTTAAATACTATAAACTATAAGAATGACCACATTTTATCCAAAACCCACTGAAAAATAATAATAGTAACATTGTTAACATGTTAATATTAAAAATAAAAAACAACAACATGCAAATATAAAAGCAATCAGCCTTTTGAATTTTTGCAATCCCCTGGGGTAATTACATTTTATTAAAGATATAGCAATAGCGTCAGATGCAGCAAATTGATTTTATGGCACCAGGTTAAACGTTGACACCGTTACGGCACTCAGGTTAAAAACAAAAACAGGCCACAACTGAACATGAAGGGTGGCCTTTGTGAGGTGTTCTCCAAAATTAAACAATCAATAGACTTGGGTCTTTTAAATATATATATTTACAACCACCTCAGAAAATATTGGGGGTCGCGAGTCACTGCATTGTTATTTTGGTGGGTGCAGGCTGAAAAGTTAGGGAAACCCTTGATAAAATAAAATAAAATAAAATAAAATAAAATAAAATAAAATAAAATAAAATAAAATAAAATAAAATAAAATAAAATAAAATAAAATAAAATAAAATAAAATAAAATAAAATTAAATTAAATTAAATTAAATTAAATAAAATAAAATTAAATAAAAAAAAATAAATAAATAATAAAAAACCACTAAAGCACAAAACATGGTAAAAATAAAATAAAATCACTGCAACAAGATTTTCTGATACTAGGAAAAAAAATACATATAAAATAATGTCCAAAAAGCTCTAGATCCATCCACCCATCCCTCAATACATACATGAATAAAACGCATGAATAAAACACCAGTCAATGAACAACAGATGCCATCAAATCTACAAACCAGATTAAAGACAGAACCTGAATTGCAGCATTATACGTATGGCTTTTTAGTTTTATGACTTCATTTATTTTTTCTTAGCAAAACACATTTCCTCATTGGAAAAACAAAGCGACCAGTCAGTCTCCAGTGTTTGCGCATGCATTTGACCACAAATGCCAAAGTGCTGCCACAGTTGCTCTGCTCTCCCCCCGTATCGCATTTCTCTGTCCACGCGTATCTGTCACGGCACACAGATATCAGAGCGAGCAGTCACGCTCTTCTGTAATACATGAGATTCAATCCAACAGATAAATTAGTGTCAGTTTCCACATCCTAGTCCTTGCCACCAGCCTCTGAGTGTTTGTGTTCTGCATTCCAAATGAATCGGCATCAATCACAGGCCTTTCTGCAAATCCAGCCTACTTACATGAACACTGCAGGTCTTTGTGTGTGTGTGATATTTGTAAAGGGTGTGTGATTGTGTGCGCTTGGTATCATATCTCACCGGTCAATAAAAACACAAGACGGCTTCAAATTAAAATGATTGAAGATGGTGTTGGCGAATGGGTTATTATTGAGACATGGAAACAGGAAGCATTAACAGTGTGCATCAACAATTTGTGCGTAGCGCTGCTTTTATTTGTAAATGACTTAAGCGTACATGACAGTAGAGTGATGTTTACTGGTCATATGAATATTAAATGCTTTAGACGTTCAATAAATAGCTTTATACAACACTCCTGGGTCCTTAATAATGATTGGCTGACAGATATTATAAAGTACATGTCTTCAAGATTTGTATCATTCATTTGCAGCATTTATTTATTGAGCGATTGAGACCAAGTGGACTTTAATTATACAAATGTTGTCGCTGTTGTGTCAGTGATTGTATTTTTAGAAGTTTTTAAATCTAGAATGTTTCTTTTTTTGGAAATAATCCAGAACATCACAGCTGTTCTGTGCCTTACCCTGTCCGGTTCATCTGGAATCTACTGCTGGCTCTTGTTATATTATAAAAACTTTTGTCTCATTAATATATTAATTGTTATATTATATTTATGGCATATTCAGTTGGCTACTGTTCTTGGATGTGGATTGATTGGGATATTTTAAGACTGTTTTATTTCATTTTAAGTTAGAAGTTTTTGTATAATAAATGTTTACAATATTTTATTAAAATTACATTTAAATGAGACCAAACATATTTTAGTCAATTAAATTTAGAGTAGAATTAGTGGACTAAAATCTTATGAAATTTAGTTTAATAAAACTAAAATAATTCAGGAGATTAAAATATGACTAAAATTAAAATGGAATTTTAGTCAAAAGACTAAGAAAACTGTAAAAAGTGACACTGACAATGTTATTATTAAGATTCAAAAGCAAATTCATTGAATTGCAAATGAATATTTTATCATAAATATAAGATAAATTATTTTATAAAGGCTGCATTTATAAAATCGGTTTTAAAAAATGCAATTTATAAAATCTCAAATCTGAAATAAATTATTTTTTCGTAATTTTGAAATATAATTCATTTCTGTGACTGCAAGATTAATTTTTAGCAGTAATAATCACTCGCAAATTCTTTTAATAGAATGCTTTGATAGACTCGAAACTTTTTTTCCTATTTTGAGTTGTGCCACTTAATATGTATGCAAAAACTGTGATCATTTTTCAGGGTTCCTTTAGGAATAGAAACAACAGCATTGATTTTAAATACATTTTTCTAAAAACTTTTCACTGTCACTGTTGAACTTAATGCAACCTAATGTGTCCCTGATGAATAAAAATGTAATAACAGTTCAAAACAATCTAAACTGGCCTCTCTGTTTTTATGCTTCATATTTGAGGAAACTGTAATAAATGTGTCAGAGCTCTGAGAGCAATCAAAAACAACAGCATTTACTTACAATAGATTATTATTATTATTATTATTAATATTATTAGTTTTATCAATTGTATATATGTATTTATTTATTTATTTAATATTTATTAATTTTATTATGTGGAAACTCTAATATGTCATGTGTCAGAACAGCATTTATTTATAAAAGATGAGTATTATTTATTTATTTATTTATTTATGTATTATTATTATATAAATTTTATCAATTTATATATTATCTGAGAGCAATAAAAAGAACAGCATTTACTTATAATAGATTATTTATTATTACTGTTGTTGTTGTTATTATTATTAATAATAGTAATAATATTTATTATTAAATTAATAAAATAATAATTATTAATATTATTATTTAACAACAACAACAACAATAATAAATACAAATCTATTATGAAAAATGCTGTTGTTGTTTACAGAACCCTGACACATGTACTACAGTTTCCACATAACACACACAAAAAAAATGATATATATATATATATATATATATATATATATATATATATATATATATATATATATATATAGTTAAAGAATTATTTGCCCCCCTGAATTAATAGCCCCCTTATTCAACCCAACCCCCCCCCCCCCCCCCATTATGCAAGTTTTCCTTGGTTTTTTCTATCGAAAGAAATCATAAAATAATAATAATAATAATAATAATAAAACAAAAAGATACATCAATCAATAAATAAATAAATAATACTCATCTATTATAAATAAATGCTGTTTTTATTGCTCACAGAACCCTAACACGTTTATTACAGTTTTCACATAATACAATTAATAAATATTAAATAAATAAATGGATAAGATTAATAAAACTGATAATAATATAATATTATTATTTTATATTATTATTATTATTATTATTATTATTATTATTGTTTATTAAGTTTATCAATTTATCGCAATCAAATGCACTATTTTTAAATAAAATATATAAACTATTATTTTTTACTTTAATGTTTCTTTATTTAATAATAACAACAACAAAAATAACTATTTGAGAGAAGAAGAAAAAAAATCCCTCCTCTGCCAGACTGATCATTAGCACAGTCGTGTGTTTTTGTCCATCCTGGCATGCAAGTAAGAGCAGAATCATTACGCTAATGCCGAGCGTATTCAAACATCTGCCAGCAAACTGGCCTTCATGGCAACAGGTCACAGCGAGAGAGAGAGAGTTAGAGAGATAATATGTCTGGCATGTGCATGAAGAGAAAGAGGAGTCTTTAATAAGGAGGATGACATGGCTGGGTCCACACCAAAGACCTCGGCTAAAAGATCATCCCCTGACCTGTCACTCACCTATTCTCTCTCTCTCTTCAGCGCTCAATTTTTTCCCCCAAAGGTTTGGCAGAGTAATCCCACACAGCGAGCAGTGTCAAGGGGCAAACACAATTTCTGAGCTGAATGAGGCGCTCTCTCACACCTGGAGCGCTGTGTGCAGAGACAGTCATGCCTCCCCAGCCGCCTTCCCTGTTTACCCACACTGCACCAGGGTGTTAATTGCTTTTGGGGGGATTAGTCCTGACTGAGCAGGGCCTAAGCCACAGAGCCTTTGCGCTGTCACACACACGGCAGGGCCCCCAGAGTCCTCTCTGGCCCTGGACCAGCAGCGTTCTGGATCACCGGTGCCTAAAGCCCTGCCGCTGCTTCCTCACAGCTGATTGGATATCGCGTCGGGTTTAGGCTGATTGATAGGAGCCGTAGACGGCAGAGAAGATCGGCTCATTTAGACCTGCTTGTTGAGATGCAGATGAGTGGATGGTGAGAGCAAGGAGAAGAGTGGAAGTGTAATAAAGAGATGAAGTTAAAAAGAGGTCTGATTCGCTGTCTGTTATTGATCGGACTGAGGAAGTAACCCCTCCAAGCAGGAATGGACTGTCCCAGCCAGATGTGCAGTTCTACCGTGGGGAAATTAAACAGTATGACAATGGATGGACAAATACTGTATAAAACGGGAACAATAGCTACAATAAGAGAATGGCAGAACAGATAGAAAGATCTGGGAATTATAGAACAATAGAATGATAGATTGAATTATATAATCAAAGAGAATGATAGAATGATATATAAAATGATAGTATGAGAGACAGAACAGATAGATAAATGATAGATGGAATTCTAAAATTATAAATAGAAACATAGAATGATAGAATGAAGGATGGATGGATGGATGGATGGATGGATGGATGGATGGATGGATGGATGGAACAAATAATGGATGGATGGAACAAATAATGGATGGATGGAACAAAGGATGGATGGAACGAACGAAGGATGGATGGATGGAACGAACAAAGGATGGATGGAACGAACAAAGGATGGATGGAACGAACAAAGGATGGATGGAACAAACGAACAAAGGATGGATGGAACGAATGAAGGATGGATGATAGAACAAAGGATGGATGAATGATAGAACAAAGCGTGGATGGATGATAGAATAAAGAATGGATGGATGCAACAAAGGATGGCTGAATGATAGAATGAAGGATGGATAAATGGAAAGAAGGATGGATGGAACAAATGAAGGATGGATGGAGGGATGGATAATGGAAGGAATGATGGATGATAGAACGAATGGATTGATGATTTAAGGAAGGATGGATGGATGGATGGAATGAAGGATTGATTGAACGAACAAAGGATAGATGTATGGATGAATGATAGAACAAAGACTGGATGAAATGAACAACGAATGGATGGAACGAACGAAGGGTGGATGGATGGAAGGATAGAACCAATGAACGAACGTAGGATGGATGATGAATGAATGGATAAATGGATAGAACGAATGAATGATGGATAGATGGAACAAACAAACAAACAAACAAACGATGGACAATGGGTGGATGGATCGATGGATGAAACAGACAGATGGATGAGCCTTTAAATACTTTATGAAAGAAAGAAAGAAAGAAAGAAAGAAAGATGGATCGATAGATCGATACAAATGACAGAACAAACATTAGAATAAAGGATAGAATGATGGATAGAATAACAGACTGAATTAACTGTTCCAACCCAATGTAGAGGCATTTATTCATTTTTTATTTGCATAAACAAAAAGCTAATTTGAAAGAAGAATTGAAGTGTCTAAACAAAATGTGACAGATTAAACTGTCTTGTTTGCCTTTTCACATCCTGCACACCTGATAGCCTGACTCATCACTGTTTATTGTAAGAAATATGACAAAGTGATTGATGGATGGACTCTCGGAAGAGGAGTGACAGCTGAACATGTGCCAAGATGGAAGATAAATCGATCTAGAGGAAATAGGAAACCGCCATTCCCAAATCACTGCATCAGAAATCAATGTTATTTTAGCATTACTTTATTTATTTATTTATTTATTTATTTATTTATTTATACATATATATATATATATATATATATATATATATATATATATATATATATATATATATATATATATATATATATATATATATATATATATATATATATTAATAATTACTCTACTGGTCAAAAGTTTGGGGTCAGTATAATTTTAAATAGTTTTAAAATAAGCTTATCCTGCTCACCAAGGCTGCATTTATTTCATCAAAGATACAGTACAAATAGTAAAATTGTGAAATGTTATAGCATTGAAAATAATTGCTCAAAAGTTGTTTATAATTTATAATTCTAATTATAATAATTATTATTAGTAGTAGTATTAATGGTAATATTAATAAAAGTAATAATGACTCAAGTAATCATTTAATTTGAAACTACATCCAATAAGAAAGCAGTTATTTAAACGTGTAACAAATATTTAACAATTTAACGTTATTTTCCTTTTTTTACATTTTAATTAATGCAGTCTAGAATAATTTTCTTTGAAAAAAATAATAATAAATGAATTAAACAACATTAAAAACTGACCCCAAAATTGACCACTAGTGTATATTATTATTTTAATATATTCAGTTTAATTTATGTTTTATTTTTTTCTCTTTCTTTTTGCTCATATTGTTATAAATTAATGTTAATGTTTACTATATATATATATATATATATATATACTACATACTACATATATACACAATTTAAGTCATATTGTTATCCCCCGTTTGATTTTTAATTTTTTTTTTCTCTTACTAGTATTTCCCAAATGATGTTTAACAGAGCAAGGACATTTTCACAGTATGTCTGATAATATTTTTTCTTCTGGAGAAAGTCATATTTGTTTTATTTCGGCTAGAATAAAAGCAGTTTTTAATTAAAAAAAAAAAAAAACATTTTAAGGTCTAAATTATTAGCCCCTTTAAGCTATATTTTTTGTCGATAGTTTACAGAACAAACCATCATTATACAATGACTTGCCTAATTACCCTAACCTGCCTAGTTAACCTAATTAACATAGCTAAGGCTTTAAATGTCACTTTGAACTGTATAGAAGTGTCTTGAAAAATATCTAGTAAAATATTATTGCTGTCATCATGGCAAAGATAAAATAAATCAGTCATTATAAATGGCTTATTAAAACTTTTGTGTTCTCTCAGTTCTCTCTCTAAATCTTCTCTCAGTTTATTAACATTATACATATTAACATTTAACATTATACATATTAACATTTAACAGTATATATATATATATATATATACAGTGTTGGGAGTAATGCGTTACAAAAGTAATGTATTACAGTAATGTATTACATTTTCCAGTAACGCAGTAGTGTAAGGCATTACTTATACATTTTCAGTAATTTTTTACTCGGTACATGTTCAGTAACGCGTGCGTTACAACAAACTTTTCGCCCGCAAGACATTACCAAATAAAAAATACCGCAAGTAAGTTCTATTTTCTGTTCGTGGTTAGTGAATATATGCTATTGGAACTTTTTTACTTTGAACGCGGAATGATTTCAGCCTCTGAGCTCGAGGTCCGAGGCTATTGGCTCAGCCCGGTTCACAGTAAGGTCAAGCCCTGACGTGCAGCGGAAAGCGGCAAAATAGATGAGCAGAAGACAGTACATTCGCGAGATGGACGTATGTGCATATGGCGTTATTTCACTGACAACAGTCGTAAGCGCAGTTTTACAAGAGCGCATTCATGTAATTCTCTGTTCGTGGACAACTCGACCGCAATCTTTTTTTTCGCAGTCGCACGCACTCAAAACACGGCTGCTCACATGCGAATGATCTGCTCTGGCTCCGTCAGATGATGCAGACTTACATTTTGTGCCTCATGTTTCCTCTTCTTTTCGTGCTTTTGCTCTCCAGAGATCCTCCTGTTCAATTGGTTATCCCAAGAATGTTGATATGGTTTATATATTGCTACAGTATTTATTAGCAATACACGAAACACTAAAAGGTCATGATAAATTCTATAATAAATACTTGTGTTTTTGAGTGTTAGATATACTGCCTATGTTTTAGGCTAGTATTATTTACAATTTGTTAATGAATGCTTCAGCATACTGTAGTATTAAGAATAGTCAACTGATAAAATGAAATACAAAGTGTAGTTTTACTACAGTAAAGTGTGGTGAATTGTAGTATAGTATACCCTATATTAAAAAAAACTACAGCACTGGGTAATTTGTTTATATTACGCTTGTGTTACCATAGCAACTAGTATTAGCACAACTGATTAATTGAAGTACTTTACTGTAGAACTGTTCAAAACACTGTACATGACAGGGAAAATGTCCTCCACAATCTCATCAGCAATGTGGAAGACAACAGAGACGTGTTCAATTTATTTTATTTGCCATGATAAAATGGGATTGATAGTGAGATTTATTTGAGGAGTGAATAGTTCAGTACGCTATAATACCTCATCAACTTTTCCCCTATTTTTATCGGTTACATTTCTGCTTGCATTCGTTATATTTTTTTTTTAATGTTGTTTTATTTGATTAGTATGGTGCACCTTTTGGATGTTTAATAAATGTTTTTTAAAAATGTATTCTTTGCATTCAACTTTTCTCTGTGTCTTAAGTGTTTGAAATTGGAAATATTTCATCATATAACAAACAACAAAAAAGGTTATAGTGGATTAGATCAAAAATTTTATATGTAAGTCTATTTTAGTATTTTGGTTATTGTTAATAAATAGTGTACAAATATAAATTATATCAAAAAGCATGAAAGAAAGAGGGAACACAAGACACAAATTGTGAGTCTGCATATAATCTCACTGAGCGAGTAGTGTACTGTGAGCGCACAAGAAATTTTGTGCGTGAGCAGTGCATATTTGAGAGAGCATGAGAAAATTTGCACGCGAGCAGCGTATATTTGAGAGCTCACAAGCAGTTTTGTCCACAGAGGAAATCGGTGCACGAGCATTATATTGAGAAAGCTATGTTCATCATGTTCACTTTGTGCATGACAGTTTTGTGTTGTGAACCTGAATTTAAAGTGAATAGAATAATGGCAAGATTAAGAAAAAAATGCATCTCGTCATGGCATTGGAGTTTACATATAGGCCTGTTGTGTCTAATATGAAAATAGCCAAGCTATTCACAGATATTGCCAGATAATCACTTTACCTTTACCATACTTTCAACAGACTTTGATAATTTGTGATTCTGGCTCTTATCCTTTCTTGCATTGTCTTGAGCCTTCACGTTGCCAATATATACTATATTGTTAGTAGCCTGGATAGGTCACCGTCATTCTGCTACATCATATCGCTTTCTACTGGATGTAAAATTCTCTGCAGTACATTTAGTCATTTTAGAATGTTAAGTTCTAATTCTGTAGTTATTTTGGTGAAAGTAACTAAAAAGTAATATAAGAGTAATGTAACATATTACAATTTTGAGACAGTAATATTGTAAGGTAAGGGATTACTTTTAATCACAGTAATAAGTAATCTGTAATGTATTACAGTTTGGAAGAGTAACTTGCACAACACTGTATATATATATATATATATATATATCTATATATATATATATATATATATATATATATATATATATATATATATATATATATATGATAGTTTTATTTTGGTTTACAGTATCAATTTTTTCAGCCTTTAAATTCCTCACAGTCTCATAAGTCTTTATTAGACCTGTTGTTTCGCAGTTATTAACCGATTCATTTGTGCAGTTTATAAAGTTAATTTATACAGTCGAAAATGTGCTGACTCACGTTTGCCACTTGAAATGGTTAATAGTTAATAAAGAGCTGTTCTTTTTGATATGTCAGTTGAACATGAACGCCTGCGTGTGAAATCATGTAACTGCGCAGCGTGTTGAATAAATCCTCATTATGAGCGGTGATTGATTAGCAGATTGATCCTCGCTCCCCTGAGTGTCTGTACTTGTGCCTGTTCTGCTGGGAAGGCCTGGATCTGTGGCTCTCTGCCATCTCATTAAAAAGCGCCCCAGTGGGTGGAGTTGGGAAGGAGGAGAGATGTTCTCCGTAATGCCAAACGTTTCCTCTGAGACCAGGAAAACAAACAGCAACATTTAGAGAACAGCTCCAAGACAGAGCATGCCGCACTAGCTCTAGTTCACAAGATTCATCGTGGCATTATGGGTGTTTGTAATATTAGAAGTCAACTGATGGGCAAGAATGAGACTGAGTGAACGGCATTTGTTGCTACAGAAAATTTTGAATTCAAGCTCAATATTTTTTGAACACTAGAAATGGAAGCAGTAAGGTATCCAATGTGTTCCATTCTATTTTTCCGTAAGGAATCAGTTTTCTTAACATCAGATTTAACCCTTTAATGCAGTGGTCCCCGAACTTTTTATAACCGTGGACTGGTCAACGCTTGAAAATTTTTATTGTGGCCCTGGGGGGTTAGGGGGTGTGGTTCTACGTAGATTGCTACGTGACCATCAACGTTTTCCCAGAGGATGTCAAGTTGACAAAACATTGCTGTGACTCTGATACAAGTTTTATTTATGGAGAAAAATAGAAACCACTGTAGTGTTTTGAGTGCTCTTTTTTTGTCTGAAGTACAATAATAGTCTATTAAAATGTGTGTGTTCCATCAGTGCAGAGAGGGCTTTGGGTGGTCGAGCATCTGCCCTTTATTCTCTTGGAGAGAAAGTGCCCCCTCAAAACGAAAGTCCCCTATCCCTAACATTTTCCCCAATGCAAAGAATGATATGATCATATGATCAGCTTCTAAATTCAAATCTACTTTCCCGCATTTTCTCACACTGAGCCAGAGAAAGATGCGCAATGATTGCTATGAATCGCAATGTGTCAATGTTTTCAAACAAATCACCTTTATTTTAGGTTTTAGACATTTAAATACATATAATGGTTTGTAAAATTATTTATTATCTCACATTTATTTAAAACAAATGCCTACTATGGATGTCTACTGATGTCTATGGAGATGGCAATAATAAATCATTTTAAATATAAATGGAAGAGGTGCGTCATTCACATTGGTAAGGCTACACAATGTTAAGTTAACTAGAATGCCTACTCTATTGTTCTTCCAGTTAAACAGCCACTTTCTTTGACGTATTGTGGGAGGGGTTGATGAATTAACATTCTGTAAATCCAGCAGCTCTAATCTCTCCACTGCTGAGTGGACTAACTAGGTGGCGCCAATCATACATATGAAATATTATGATCATTAAGCTGTTTAAATAACAAAATAAATGCATACGCATATCTTATACATATTTGAGAATATAAATATCCGATATTTCACAATACAAATAGGACACTTTTCAATATTTTCAGGAACGTGGAATTAAAACAATGTGTTGCCATGGAAACTTTAAAATGATGCTTTCTAAATAATGGTCACTTAAAAAAAAAAACTCATGTAGGGGGGTCAGTGGGGTGAAATAAGAGATTTTATTTTAGGAAAGTAGGTCTGAGAAGGAATCAAAAGTATAAAAATCCATTACGTCATGATAAAAAATAATAAATAAATAAATAAATAAATAAATAAATAAATAAATAAATAAATAAATAAATACTAAAGTGCCATTTTGCCAAATTACACAATGTGATAGTTTTTAATCAATTGCTCCAGAAACAAGAATGCACGCATGCACACTCTTTAAAAGGCTGCTTTATTTTTCCTAGGAAAGGAATGTTTTCAATGTTCAATTGAAGTCAGAATTATTAGCCCCCCTTTGTTTTGTTTTTTTGCTTTGTTTTTTTTATATTTCCTAAATTATAATTAACAGAGCAAGAAAATTTTCACAGTATGTCTGACAATATTTTTTCTTCTGGAGAAAGTCTTGATTTATTTCGGCTAGAATAAAAGCAGTTTTTTTTATTTTTTTAAGTTTTTAAACATTTTAAGGTCAAAATTATTAGCCCCTTTCAGATATATAATTTTCCCGATAGTCTACAGAACAAACCATCGTTATACAATAACTTATCTAAATTCCCTGACCTGCTTATAACCTAATTAATGTAGTTAAACCTTTAAATGTCACTAAGCTGTATAGAAGTGTCTTGAAAATTATTTAGTCAAATATTATTTACTGTCATCATGGCAAAGATAAAATAAATCAGTTATTAGAAATGAGTTATTAAAACTATTATGTTTAGAAATGTGTTGAAAAAAATCGTCTCTCTGTTAAACAGAAATGGGGGGGGGGAGGCTAATAATTCATTAAAATAGAAACTATATAAAAAGCATACAAACGTACTGACTGTTACAGCTACCATATATTGTTATGGATCAGTTATGATATTATTCGGCACAAACACACATTTCTCCTTTCTGGATGTTCTTTCTATGAAGGGATTTGTGTAGAAGCACAGTCCAGGAGTGTCTCCTCATCGTTTAGTAATGCTTTATTTTACTGCACAACAATTATCTGGCTTTTTGGCTAAAAAAGAAATAACTCAGTCTGTGACCTGGAGGTCAGTGGAAGTCAGTATTTTTCCCCCTAATGGTGTGATAGGAAGTGAAAACTACCAATATGGGTAAAAAAAAAAAACACATTAAGAAAGCAAAACAACGCTGGTGGCTGTTTCATCATCAGTTCAGAATAAAATCCTCTACTCGGTTTATAAACTTAGTGAT